>NC_092074.1:22447574-22487574 GCF_039877785.1 Chaetodon trifascialis
TCTTCTTCCTCCTCTTTCCTCTCCTATTTTTACCTCAGTGGGGGTTTATTAACGAAGTGGAGATCCATGCAGAGTGAGGGAGAGGAGGAGGGGGAGGGGGAGGGGGAGGGAGGGGGAGACGTGGATGAACACAGAGTGAGTGAGACAGACGTGGAGAGTGAGACGGTGGGGCGAGAGAGGTAGGAAATAAGTGAGGCACGTAGAGAGAGAGGGAGAGGTGGCCGTTGGGTTTTTCTAATTGGCTGTCTGTGACTCAGAGGGTGAGTTTAGTAGCCCTCTGCCTGCACACACACACACACACACACACACACACACACACACACACACACACACACACACACACACACACACACACACACACACACACACACACACACACACACACACACACACACACACACACACACACACACAGAGATCACATTTCCTCCTCTCGCCTGCTCTTGCCTCCTCTAACATGACATGAAACCAGCTTCTGAGGCCTCGGGGCTCTGAACATTTAAATTATCTCCTATCTCTTCAACTCACTGAGGGCTAAAGATCACAGATTCGGCTTCACGGCGGCGGCAGGCGGGCCGTCATTTCCTTCTGATTCGCCTAATTAGCAGCGGTAACGACGTCTCCGTACACTGTCTCTGTTTTAACCTGTGTCTTAACCCAGGAGACAATACTGTGAGTGGCTGTTGCTCTTACTGATGGACCATTAGCAGCATCTCTGAGGTGTTTCCACCTGTGCGTGTTTACTGTCAACCTCTGAGAAGAGCTGTGAGGAGCAGAGCAGCAGCTCAAAGCAGGACTGTGCAGCGATATTTACTGCACGCTGCACAGCCACAAAACAATCCGTCTGTGTCTCTTGAAGAAAACGTGTTCTTCTCATAAGTACGACTGCATGATGCTGAGTCTGACATCTCGGTTACGTGCTGCAGTGTTTCTGTCTGCCCTCCTGTGTCTCTGTGTGCATCCTCCCCAGGTACCACGACCCCCTCCTGCTGATTACAGCTGTTCAGGCAGCTCATCGGGGCCTGGAGCTCCAGGCGAGGCCGGCGGATCAGTCTGCAGCGTGGCTGGCACGGCCGGCTGTCATCTGCATTGTTTGCTGTGTGCTCGTGGTCTGATCTAAGGTCTGGTCACTCGTGCACGACTGCAGGCGAACAGCTCCTCCCCTCAACCCCGACAACTATCAAGAGTCTTAATACGTTTTAAAAATATACAGTGATGTCATTTGCGTTTAACAACAACAACAACAAACTAAACACTTGGAGCAAATGTGCAGAATTAAGGCAATAATGCGTAAAATGTAAATAAACAATTCTTATTAAACACTTTCCAGCCAGCAGATGCATTTAAACCGACACCAGGAACAACATACTGTGGTCAGAGCGGGAGCATCAGTGAGCAGCCTGCATCCACCTCTGTATGAGAAGTTACGCTTAGAGGATAAAAACTCATCTTTCATTTACAGGAGGAAGACTGTGACAGTTCTTCTTTCATCACTTTAGAAAAACCTTCCCGTTAACGTGCTGTAATCTACAAATTCAAAACTCTGATGACTGTTATTCATCAATTGAACCGTCACTTTGCTTATCATTTCCGTGAAAAACACAGAAACTCTACCTTAAATGTGAAATACTGGGAGAAAAAAAATCAAACCTTTGAGGAAAACTCTCATCATTTTTGGCTTATTTTAACATGTCAGAGTTACAGCCAATGGAGTAAAAGTACAGGTCTCCAGGGAGCAACTGAGACGGAGTGATACCAAGTTAGAGGAGCAGAGGAAAAACCTGCGCCGCTCTTTAATCAAACATCCTACATGCATCAGCCTCGCTCTGCCAGGTAGCTGCTCCTTAATATTCCCCAGGCTTCACACATGTGAGTAAAACTGGCTTTTCTTGTAATGGACCCTGGGCAACGGAAAGAAACACCTACGAGGCCTAATTAAACAAGACACGCCGGCTTCTGTTCTGTATTTAAGTCACTTTCATGGAAGTTTGTGTCATTGTTTCCCAAACCTCCTCTTCTCTCCTCCTTCGTGTTCAGCTGGGATTGTTATTGATGACGCCGCCGCCCTCGTTCGGTCCGTCTTGTGATAAAAAGTATCGCGTCCCCTGGACTGCCTTGTGAAATAAAGGTTAAATAAAAGTAGTCGATAAAACAGAGGGAAACAAAATGAGCTAAAGCAGTTTCTCCGGGCAGTGAGGGGGAGGATGTAGATCATCATGAGTGAAGGCCGGCTGTGCTGTCGGGCGGAGCGGCTGCAGCTCTGCGGTCACACAGAGATGTAGAGATAACGTCTATACATTTAGCCCAGCGTCTGTGGGCGGGTGCCTTCTGTGGTTCACGGGAGCTAAAATAAAACCGAGACGACGAGCCTGCTGCTTCAGGGCGAAGCGACCCGCTGTTCTCACCTTCATCAGAATGATCCATGTTGATTAATAAGGTTCAGGTTTCACTGAGGCCTTCAGAAGGAGAGAGAAGAGTCTCCACTTTCATTCCTCTGTCATTCTGAATGTGATCCAGAAGCCTGAAGTCTCCTGCTGCATTCACACAAGATGAAAACAGTCTGAGTTTCACCAAATTTACTGTCAAACTCCCGGCGATTGTCTGTGGATCCCAGTGAAGCATAATGAGTCACCACGCTGTGACGAGCCTTCTGAACAGGCATCCAAAATACTACGAGGTCTCATTAATAATTCACACTACAGCCTCCACAATTCTTGACCCAGAGGAGGGAGGAAAAAACTAAACAGATGCTAAGATATAGATCCACACAGGGCTCGTGTTATGAGCAGACTGCTGTGTTGGAGAAATGTGGTCGGTAATTTGTGCTGGAATTTTTAATTTACAGATTAAGGCCGAGGCAGATTTGCATGGCATTAAAAGCACAAAGGAGCTCTGGCGTTATTAGAAATATAAAGGACTGGAGGCAGAATTAGACCCATGTGGATATGGTCTTTATTTAGGAGGAGATAACACATCGGCTTCCCTTATAGAAGGACGGGCTCGCTGCATGGAAACAGGGCATCAGCCATCGGCGAAGAAGCAGAAGCACCAACCTGAGCAGCCTGAAGAAAACCTGATCGTTCTGACACCAAAGCTGCATCTCAACTTCTGTTACTGAGGGAAGTCGACTGCACATCTTTCCTGCATCGAGTCACCGAGATTGGAAAGTGAAAACAGCTGTGCACCCAAAGAAATGCCATTTCAGAGAGTCACGCCTCCCTCCATGCACCAGCACAGCATCTGAGCCTTCCTCCTTTTTACACTTTCAGCTCTTCTCACTCAACTGTAGCTTGGTAAATTCATTTCTGTGGTGAATTGTTGACAAGGAGCTGCTATAAATGGACTGCGGCAGAGGCGGCGGCTCCATCCTGTATGACTGTTTTCGGCGAATCGATTTGCAGATACAGTACCAGCAGCTCGCAGTTCACCAGGTGAGAGAGTGAGGAGCAGCTCAGAAACACATCACAGTGTTTACAGAGCTCACTCTTATCTGCTCTGGCTATTTATGTCCTGTTATCATCAGGTTTTGTGCCAGGCTGCTTTGTGTTGAGGGAAGTCACGCTGCTGTGTCGGCCGAGGGTCGGGGTTCGTATCTGTTCAACCATGCCGGTGTTTGAGCTTCTGCTGCTGTCCAGCTATTTTAAAGCCGTCACCTCACAGAATAAGGTGTTAACGTTAGCGTGCTGGAGCTGAACGCAGACCAAACTAAGATAAGACTAAGACTAAGATAAGATAACAGTCGAAGGCGTCAATAAGCAGGCTGATCACTGCAGACAAAGCTACAAGCACTCCGCTGTTCTTTACTGATGACAGGAAACCACCTGCTCCACCACAGCTACCAAACTGCCAAATTTATGTCAGACTTGTGCGAGGATCAGGCCCGTGTCTGGGCTTTGATAGCTAAGCCGGCTGTGCAGTGAAAGCAGCATCTGCAGTGGATCTGCTCAGCTGCTGAATGGTCAGACATGTTTAAAATGCATCCAGGACAGACAGGATTGAGTCTAACTGGCGCAATGGACGTTCTGCTATGGTATGTGATGTAAGGTAAGAAGCTGCAGAAAATCACTTCCTGCCCTCTGTCTGCAGTGTGACGTGACGTCATCTGCAAGCAAGCTACAGAAGGGAAGCGAGCACGACACAACAGAACGAGACAGGAAAATCCAAACTAATGCAAACACGAGGCGCTAAGCTAGAGCTTAACACACAGAGGAGCCACCTGTTAACTCACAGAGCATGTAACACACACTGCATCCACGCCACAGCGTGAACCTGCCTGCTGTCTGCTCACTTCTACCTGCTCTGTGCCAACAGCCTGCAGCTGAAACAAACCCCACACCAGAATAAACGGCAGTCGTCTTCCTGCTCAGATCTACATTGTGTTCACTCCTGCAGCATCCAACATGCCCCCCAGCACGCTCTCACACAGACACATTAACATTTACACCGAGCCGAGAAATAATATCTTCCTGTCCCGAGGACGAGATATTGATTGTGGCAAGCTGAGCTCAGAGTTTCGATTTACACATTTAGAGTTTGACAGCAGCCGTGTCGACCATTTGGCTGTCGTTAGCGGCCAAACGCTCATAACTTACAGCATAAATGGCTCAACGGGAAATATAAACCGCTAAACACTTTGCTGGGAGAGGAAAGGGAAGGAGCAGACAACAGGAGAGGGGGGATGGGTTTGTTTGCTCGCTTGAGTGCAGATTTACTCAATTAAAACATGTTTAGCAACGTTGTTCTGAGCAGAAATCTGGTTTTTGCTCCGTCTGTCTCACATCCGTGGATGTTTGGAGGCAGCAGAAAACCAGAGACGAGGGTCGTTTGCACCTTGTGGGCTGTTTGTTTTCTCTGTTCTCAGCTGTACAGTTGCTGCAGGTGAGCATACGTGGGAGCTGACGAGCTGGCGAGTTGTTTTTATTTACGATCCGCTTCGGTTTTGTTGTGAGATTTCTTATTAAAGACCATAAAAAGTCTCTCTCACTAACACACTTATTAGGCCTGAGAGCTGAGCAACACAAAATTAAGTAATGAATTCTTGGGACGATTGCCTTAATGACACCCATCAAGCCCAAATTCATTATAAGGTGCTTTTTAAATGGCTTTAACACTCTCTCGCTCACACACACACACACACACACACACACACACACACACACACACACACACACACACACACACACACACACACTCTCTCTCTCTCTCTCATAAGTCACACACACAGAACAGAAAAAGGCAGTTAATAGTAAAGTAATGAAGAGTTACAGCATAAACTCTTTATAAGCCTCTCATCGCTCATAAATCACTTAGAAACCAATTTCATACCAAAGCGGGGGTGGGGGGTGGGGGGGGGTCTGGATTGAAGAAAAGAAGAGCAAAAAAAAGAAAGAGGTACAGATTGATGGAGAGAAGGCAGGAGGAAGGCAATGAGGAGAACGTTTAGAAGGAAAGACCGAGGGAGGAGAGAGGAAGACAAAGACGGCAGATTAGACGGAGGGAGGAGAAGGAGGGAAAGCTGGATGAAAGGGAAGAGTGAGTCAGGGATTACGAGAGCACTGGAGTTAACAGGGAAAGAAGACGAAAGAAAAGGAGCGAGGATGACTGCGGGGAATGAGGAAGACGTGGAGGGAGGTGAGAGCATCTCCATGAACTGAGTGCCCTTGAGCCTCAGCTGCTCGTGTCCAGTTTGAATCTGCTGTGTTTTCCAGTTTTTCTGTCTTCAAACGTAAAACTCATCTCTTCTTCATGTGACATGCTTTGAGCAGACTCTGTGCTCGTCTTCATCAAGCTCAGGAACTCTGATGAAGATGCTTCTTATTCAACACATTTATTGTCCCATATGCATTTTGGCTTCACACAACATAATCCCATCATTTAATCCCTAGAAGTGGATTAATACAGGAACTCTTCTTCTGAGAAATATTTTTGGATTTTCTAGTTTTCAGGATATTAAGAAGAGTCTTCACCACGTCCCCCCGAAGGTTACTAATGATGGCGGCAGTAAACCTGGGAGAAATCAACCAGATGTGCTGCCTGTGTGAAATCTTAAAATAAGACCACATAAAGTAAATGAGGAGATCTACAGCTGATATGGACACCTGTGCTGACAGCTTCAGGTGAGCCTTAAATCTCAAACTTAATTTCAGAAATGAATGTCAGGGGTCTTCAGCTTCAGAGTAACTGAATTATTCCTCCACTAAAACGTGAAGTGCAGATGCCCTGAGTGTTAACCTCCATCCCTTCCAGGAAACCAGTCCAGTCTGAGGCAGACTCTGGTGAGCTGCGCTGGTTTAACAGGCGTTTAAGTGTTTCCATGATGCTCAGGTGGAGGCAGAGGTGGGAGCTCGGTGCACGACTGTGCTGTTGATACTGAGAGAGCTGCTGCACCAAATGTTTAATTCATAGATAGATTTAGTCAGCGCCGTTGAAAAATCCATCAGTTTCCTCCAGGTGGGAGGATGTGCAGCCAGCGAGAGCGTGATGCTTGTTTGATTTGTGTTGTGCAGCTCGGAGCTGGAGAGCAGGATGGATTTTCAGCTGTGGGCCTCGACACTGCAGATCCAACGCAACAGCAACGACAACACGGAGCAGCACTGCTAAACAGCAGCACGGCGGAGGAGCGACGAGGTTTCATACGCCGTCCTCTGAGCGGCCATGTAGGAAATGTCTTTACATGCTGAGATGATCTTCAGCCAAACATTCACAGTTTTCACACCACACATACGTTTCCCTGCTCCACTGATGCTGGTTTCATGAAGAACACTTGGTCAACTCGCCCGGTTAAATCAGGGTTAAGAACACAACAAAGGCAGAGCGAGATACAGCCGAGCGGGCCAAGAGGAAATTTCACTCGCACTAACACACACAGGCACAAAGTCACAGACTGGAAAGCTCTTGGAATAGACCTCGTATTAATCTGCAGGCAGAGCCAATGGAGAAGCTCCTGGGAGGCTATTAGCTTTAGGACTATTCAGCGCTCCATTTGGATTAGGCTGCACTGGGACAGGGATTAAACCAACTCTGCTGCCACATTACAATGGATCCAGCAAACCTCGGTGTGCCGCCGGGTCACCTTTGTGTCTACTGTCTTTAGAAAACAGAACAAAGACCTTCAGATACAGAAGATATTTAATCATGCTTAAGTTTTCGGTGCATTGGACTTCATTTGTAGTCGCGTCTCTTCTGATTCGATTTAGCTGTACGATAACGTGTTCTTCATAAATCACATTTGTTTGGATGCTGATCCCTGTTTTTAATGTCTTTGACTTTTATTCTCAGCTGCTGGGAGGTCTTTGTTCCTCGGCTCTTAGTGACTATCGGCTGGTTTTATCATTGATATAATAAAACATGAACTCTCCTCCCGTCAACTGCTACCTGAGTCCTAGTTCAAGTGGTGCAACCTGGTTTAATAAATTAACCTGCAGCCTCCATTTACACCTGTGCAACTAAGGCAGGTATGAAACAGCATTTTCTTGCCTTCAGTGTCCTTCAGATGCAGCAGATGCTTGAGAACAGGAAAAACACTCTACCAATGAATATTCAGGAAAACGTTAATCATAATAACTTCAGCTGCCACATGATCACACCTTTATCATGCAGCACTGCCTGTGAGGAAACTACACCTGAGGCAGCAACACCAGCGTGTCCTAACCCACGGAGGACGTCCCTCACTATGATTACAAGTCCAGCAGTGCGGCTGGTCTGCAGCACCGTAGGCCCATAATAACAGTTAAGGACATCCGAGCAGCACTGAGGTTTTTTTTATTCAGCAGCCACCGATGCATGTGTGCTGACTGAACCATTTTCTTTAAAGCAGTGCGCATACATTACGGCGGGGGCCTTCGGAGCGGCTCACACTCCAGAAGGTTATTTATTCACACAGTACAGTAGAGTGGAGTGGAGCTTGGGACGGGCATTTACATTTAGAGTATTTCAAGGTCCAGATGAGTTTGTTTGTCTTGCCTGAAAGTGTTGCAGAATGTGACCTTAAATACAAGTGTGATATTTTACACAGCAAAGAGGGGGGCGGCAATGAAAAAAGGGTTTTAGATCCAGAGATAAAGAGTGAAATAAAAGGCAGAGTTCACTTTTCCAGCATCAAACCGTCTCTTTTATCTGAGCCTCACCAGCCACGTCGTCTATCCGGCCATCTGCCCAGCAGTCAACACCGGCTCTCGTCATTTGCTCTCTTTATCTGCTCTCCGGAAGTGAGAGAATGCAAAATGAAAAGTAAAGGGCTGAATGTGGGAGAGAAACAATAAAGGGAGCGAGGGAGCAGCGGGGATGAAAAGCAGAGGCGGCTGTGAATCAAAGCGAACAATCAGAGGCTCACTGCTCATTTCCTGTAGCGGCTTCAGAGGGCATCGTTAACATGGAGAGTCCTGTCTCCTCTGCTCTGACAGCCGTGCGGGGGTCCGACTCGCTTCGCTTCGCGTCACGTCGTTTACACTTTTAAGACAACACCACGCCACCACCTGAAGGCACCAATCAGCAAGAAACGTGTCATCTATGCGCTCTATGTAACCAGAGAGCCCCCAATGACAGAGAACGGTCCTTTACATTACCTTAAAGCAAGATGTTTAACCTCCAGCTGATCCAATCACACCAGTACACCATTTCAAAGACTCCCAGAACCTCCAGAAACACACAAATAAAATGTTATTGCTGCATCGCAGGATAAGGTGATCTGCGATTATCCCCAGCCTATTGAGATCACAGGTTAGATGACTGATTTGTAACCAAAACCCGACACGGCAGGCTGAGCTGAGAGCAGCGATGGCATCAGTTCAGGTGTCTTTGAGTGAGGCCTACAGCAGAAGCAGCAAAAACACACAAATAAAACTCCATGAAGACAGCAGGAAGTGCTGAAAGACGTCATTAATGTCGGAAACTCTTCAGTCACTGCAGCACTCCACATGGACAGCACTGTGTTTTGGCACAACGTTCACTCCTCTTCATCACTTCAACCACGTTTTATCCCGCCCATCGCCAGCAAAACTAAACACTCGCGTAGCCACAATTGCAAACCAACGGTATGGTTCTGCAGGAATAACGTGAATAAGACGACATCTCTGCCAAAGAGCATGAAGAGCTTTAGAAATAAAGGTTTAAATATAATAACCTCAGAGTGACTATCAAAGCAGCACAGTGTGTGTACGACATGCAGAGTGTATTAAATGATGGAGTGGAGAGTGAGTGTGTGTGTGTGTGTGTGTGTGTGTGTGTGTGTGTGTGTGTGTGTGTGTGTGTGTGTGTGTGTGTGTGTGTGTGTGTGTGTGTGTGTGTGTGTGTGTGTGTGTGTGTGAATATTTCAGATCTTACACGTCAGTCAGGGTTGTGTACAGCTGCTTGGATCCGATCAAAATGACACGCTCCTCTGTGGGTTGAGATGATTTTCAGAACCAGCGGGGAACTACAACATTTTCATCATCGCATATTTTAAAAATTCATAGCGCTCCGGCAAAAACAAGCTTTTACAATTTCCTAAAAAGGCTGCAGACACGAGGAGACCAATGATAGTAAAACACGCACAGCTCCATGTTTCATGCGTCTTTACTCCAACAGGTACAACACACAATAAAAACAATACAGGAGCAGATGTGATGCACTGGGCTTCAGGAAATTGGGATTTCCTGCCTGCAGAGCCAGAGGTGGGCAGAAAAACACATGAATGTGAGAATCAGATACTAAGACGGTAGAAAACGCACAGAGAGTCAGTGAAAGTGCATTTTGAGCCGTGTGCGAGCACACATGGCTCTGTCCTCTCCAGCTGTTTGTCTGTCAACAATTCATTTCCTTACTGATCGTTTCAAAGAAAACAGAATTTCTTCATTTCTCAAACCTTTACAAACTGAACAATCAGTATTTAGTCCTGATTTTAAGACGTTTTTCAAAGGCACTTCTCTTCTTCTCATAGATTAATATCAAACCAAATCAATCTCCACCTGCATCTGGTTCATTGTTTTGGTGTATTTTAATAGAATCAATTTGAAAGCTGAGAGTTTATCTACTATGGTCTCGTTCCATTTAGTTTCTTTATTTGGGATTATTTAAACTTTCCCTCTTTGTTCCATGATGTTTGAATTCCTCTTCGGTGTCTTGGTCAGTTTTCTAGCAGCTAATGTACGATTACGATCTGAAAGAGCAGCAGCTAAGTTATGTGTTGTTTTTTTCATCTCGTCTGCTTTATTTGTAAGAATCAGATCCAGTTTTGGCCGACATCATTTAGCTTGGACGCCGAGTTTGACGGCTTGTTGTTACTCTGCTAATGTCCCTCTCCGTCTACGTCCCTCTCTCCTCAGTCACACCGACGTCACTGCAGCGGTGGACTTGATTAGAGGGAATTAGCGATGTGCAGCCCTCGGATAGCAGAGGTTGAAGCCTCTGTCACTGGAGGGCAGATCGATGCTCGGTTAGTTACTGTCAATGCAGCCTGACGCGCTCACACGCCGCCCTGCGCTGCTGTGCAGTCTACAAGACCAAAGGCCACGAGCGGACATTAAGTGTCATATTCAGAACAAATATATTCCATTTGCAGCTCATTTGCTGATGAATTATGAGCTGCTACGGGCTTTTGTCAAGGAGGAAGATGAAGTTGTTAATCATTTGATCTCTCAGCACAGAGAAAGGTCATGAAGAGTATTTATTGTGCTATCATTGTTATTTCATATCAGCACAAATGATGCTCACACATACCGCTGGGTGTCTGTTCCTGGACGCTCAGAGGACTTTTTCTACTTTCAATCAGTCGTATACCACCAAGCATTAACGGAGGAGGTGTCTGGAAAAACACCATCAGTACTGCTAAGGGTTTACAATGGTCTTAAAATGCAAAGCGGAGCACCTGCTGGATCCTGAGTGCAGCTGTCAGTCAGTCTGTCGGCGTCGTGCGTGAGATGCTGTCTGGGCTGTCTGGACCCGCTCGGCTATTTTAAGATGCGTCATGCTTTCTGCTGTGTGTTGGCTCTATATCGGGGTAGTAACAGTATGTCTTGTGGTAAGACGAGAAGCTGTTTTCTCTGCCAGCAGAACGTGACCCGGTCTGTTTCTCCGCTCAACTACATGTTCTCTCTTTCTGCCGTTCCTGATTCAAGTCTAATACGCTCTCTGGGCCTGAGGTAATTTGTAGTGAGACACAGTTAACGAGAGACAAACGCTGACCGCTTTTACCTTCGCTCCACTTTTCAAAGGCTGCACCTCCTGCTGAGGACATAAGTATAAGCCAATGTCCAGCCACAAGTTCACAGGGACGTTCAAACCACAGCTGCTACATGAGAAGAGGCTGCACAGAGAGTCCACGCCACTGGCACAGCTGAAAACTTATCTTTACGTCTTTCACTTCATGTCTAAAGAAACACAACAGAGAAAACTGCTGTGCATTGCTTGTGATGTTACCTTCAACATTACAGTGAGGAAAAAAGCAGTTACTGGATGTAACTCCAGTTCTAGGATTACATACGAAGCCCTACACCTGCATGTTATCGCACATTATTTTTGACATGCTAAAAGATTTATCACAGTCATGACGACATTACAAAATCCATGTCATCGCAGAACATGACACCGGTGACGCCAATGAAAGCACCTTGAGTGGCTGTCAGCAGTAATACCACATGATAAACACACCTTTTTTCACAGGCTGCGGCTCAGAATAAACCCAACCCGACATCGCAGCAGCAGCAGGCTAACATGGCCGCTGATGGGACGAGCTGAGGGGAGAGGCTGGACACTGGCGCTGTCTCTCCACCCTCCACCCCCTCTCCTCCCTCCCCCCTTCTGTCCTTCGCTCTATTAACCCGAGCTATTTGCATGGACTGTTCCATTAGACGGCTGGACAGCAGAGCAGATGAGAGCAGAGAGAGGGAGAGGGAGGAAGAGGAGCAGAGAGCCTCGCAGGATAATGATACAACAGCCGAAGATCCTGACAGAACAATTTCCTCTCTCTCTCTGTCTTCTCTTTATCTCTCTCTCTCGCACATGCACACACACACACACACACACACACACACACACACACACACACACACACACACACACACACACACACACACACACACACACACGGCTGTCTGATGAGGCTGTCATGTCGGGGATCGGCTGATCCATCTCTCCTTCTCTTCTTCCTCTCTGTCTCTCCTCCCTCCATTAAACTTTTATTACTCCTGCTCTCTCTTTCCGTCTCTCCCAGGCACTCACTTCCCTTTCGGTCTAATTCAGAAAATTACAATCCATGAATTTATAGAAGGATGTAATGTGGAGGGAATGGTATTATCACCTCTGGTCAACGATCCTTTGATTTTTTCTTCTTTAATCCCCCTGAATGATGAACACAGACCCTCCACATCCTCAGACACCAACAAGTATGATTTTAAGAAGGAAATAAGATGAGATTAGGCAGCCGGCGCCCGTCTGCATGTTGATCAGCGTAAGCTGAGGTCACTGTCAGAGGTCACAGTGATCTGTAATCTGACAACATCACCATTCTTTCAAAAGATATCTAAATTAACATTATTCAGCAGTTTGATTCTGTCTGCACACAAATAAACTACATTAAGTCAAAAAAAGGCTTAAAAAACTTTATTTAAAAAAGAATTATAGAAATAAAAACCTGCAGGGAGATGGTGACTCCTTCGCTGCTGTACGATCCTATTTCTGCTGATACAACAGCCCCGTCTTCCCACAGATAGCACCAACGTTAAATCAAATCAATTAACTGATTAATCTAATCCAATTAAATCTAATCTACATGCTGACGCAGCTCCATCCAGCCACTGAATTTACTGGGTCTGGTAATCCAGACGGACTTCAGTAATTGTGTTAATCACTGTGTCGAACTGAATGGGATTAAATGATGCTACAGATCTGTGTGGATGGGATTAGTGTTTCATAAAAACATCATAAAGTGACTGCGCGCATTATCAGAGGAACACAAATGTCATTCATGTATTACTGCAGCGCTCCTTTAAACTCCTGAGCGTGCTTTTCACCTTCTTAAATCATCCTGTGATTGGTCCTGAGGTAAACCTGCGGTGACCAGGCTCTCAGCTGACCTCCATGTCTCTCCTCTCACTGTACACATCAAACCACATGCTGCCTTGAGTAACAACGACACCTGGAAATCACTGGTTAGCATCATTTTCTTCATAATGCACCTGTAATGTACCTGTAATCTTACACAGACCGTCTGCGGTGTCGAGGCTCATGTACCTGCTTGGAGCTTCTCTATGATAGAGAAAAACAGTAATTTCATTGGCTGAAGCGGTGAGCAGTGATTCTTCAGCTGCATCATTATCTCAGAGCTTCTGAATGGATCAAATCGGAGGCAGACAGACAATTTGAGCCAGTTTCGCTCTCCGCCTGCCAAACCGCCCTGACCGGCCTGCCTCTGAGTGGGTGCCACTTGTCATCTGAAAGCCCCTCAGGGATGATTGGAGTAACTGCTCAGGCCTCAAATTTCAGCCTGTGCTCCACTTGGCCTGATTCATTCCAGCCCAACACAAAACAACATTCTGCAGGCTGAACCCAACACATAGTCGACGGCGAAAATGATCACAGGTAACGAACCCGAAGCTAACTCATGCTCCTTTGTATTAGTTAGGTAGTTTCTCTTTGTCGGCCAGTGCTGACCATCACTTCCACCACCACCAGTACTGTGATTTAGCAGTTCAATGAGACCAGTGTTTCCTCCCTCACTGCCCTCCAGGCCAACTTTTAAGTCTTTTTTAATGACAAACATAAAAGCAAAAATCCATTCACTCTGAAATCAATGACGTGCGCTCATGGGGACGCTGCTCCGAAACTGAACCTCGGCGTCGCTGCCTGGGAAGCTTTTATGTGATGAGAGCGCCACGACCTGCGCTTCACACTATCATTAACATCCCCATTGAGAGGGCAGGATTACCCTCACCGCAACAAGTGTTTTACAACGAGCTAGCTCGATAATTAAGCTCATCTTAGTTTGAAGTGTTAGCCCGTCCGCCGATCTGCCACCACCCAAAAGCAGAATTACAACTACAATCACAAAACTCTACTCTCTTGTTACTGTGACCTTTGACCCTGAACTGGTCTGTTTCAGTCATATAATGAAGCTACTCCAGGATACGAACCCTCCTCTGCTGGCTTAGCACCTTAACTTTAAAAGTTACTAAACAACCGGCAGCCCGGGGGCGTTTTTTTTGTGTGGGTGTTAACTTGTGTTTGACAAAGTCTTCATGCCCCAGCGAGCCACTTAAAAGGCAGTCAGCTAAATGTAATGTAATGTGAGGCGATGTTTCACTCGGCTAGAACATCTATATATTTCACCACGCTCGATTTGTGCTGATGAACGGTCCACATCCGACGTGAGCTGATGATCCATCTGTATTCTGCGTATTTCTCAGCTGTCATTATTGATCACCTCAAACAAGGAAAACACTCCCAGCCCGTCTCTGCACTCTCTCCCTCCGTGTGTGTGTGTTTGTGCCTCTCTTCATTTACTTTATATATATGTTTACGAGGCTCCATGCATATTACATGTGCAGGTTTATATGAGAAATACATTTTTGTGCCACGACACAAGACTTGGGAATTTAACAGATTATTTCATGGTAATCACTCTTGGGGCGTGGAGAAGGCTTGCGTGTGTGTGTGTGTGTGTGTGTGTGTGTGTGTGTGTGAACCGGGATCTATAGGAGCTTGTTCAGCCTGCTGTCTATGCACTTCATCACGCTGAGCTGGAACATATTGCAGTTATTCGACAAAAGCCAGAAGGTGGAAACAAATTCAGGCTTGAATTCTCTAATCGTTACAGACCAGCCAACTGAAGCAGCCAGTGAGAGTGAGGCACTGCGTGTGTGTGTGTGCGTGTGTGTGTGGCTGTCTGTCCGTTGATAAGCGTACATGTGTATTAATCATTAAGGGCAGGCTGACTGAATGGCTTCATAAAGGACTGGGAGCTGCTGATTTCAGCACTCTTGGTTTCAACGGCTCAGCTTGGTGCAACGCGGTGGCGGCTCAAGTGACCTTGGCGTGGAGAGGACGACCCGCCAGCCTCCTGCTGCAGGTAGACGGCAGGCATGCAGAGACTGATGGAAAATACAAACTATGATTGCTTTTATCTCATCCTCTATGTAAAGGCTGCAAAAAACAGGTTTCAGGACAATCAGTCTGAACATAAATGCAGCGAATAAGCTGAGAAGAACTAAAAAAAACGTACTAAATGAATCCCTGCTGTCTGTATGGTCACTTCTTTAAAGAAAAGGAAGGAATGACACAAAACTTTAGTTTTGCCAGCTTATTTTTGTGCCCCTGGTTCCTGAAACCCTCTTTTTTTTCTCATATCCCAACATGACACATAGCTTCTACAGCTTGTATCTGCATGAAACTCGAAACACGATGAACTTCTTTGCTAAACATGCCTGAAAAAGGTCTGAGCTGATAGATAAAAATGCTTGTGGAGAAGTGAAATCCTGTCCTGAGTAACATTAAGGGCCTCTGAGAGATAAAGACTGTGCTGCTGATGGAACAGATTTCACAGCCGACAGGTTCATCGGTTCACGCTGGACTTCTGGGTCAGTTGTGTTTGAGTTGAGCAGCTGTGGTGAGGCGTTCTGCATCTGGCTGAGCTCCTCTGCACAGCAGCAGCCTAAAGCTCACAGGTAGCGTCGTGTTTAGAGCCAACACAGACCAACAAAGGCTGATTTCTCATAACCGAAGCAGAGATAATTAAAGCTCGCGGAGAAAGAATGAACCGGCTCTTTACGTTCTTCCTCTTTACGATTCCTGTGTTTACACGTTATGTAACATCAGGCAGATTGGTTAAAGATAAGATCTGAAATGGGAAAACGGAAGCAGTGACCCCATCACAGCTCATCTTCTGATGCACAGATGTTCAGGTCAGACACAAACCTCTGAATCTCTGCTCGTATCTGCAGTTTTTCAGGTCTGGTGTCGAGCTTGTTGACGGCTGTTTCCCTTTATTTCACAGCTCTGATAATAACAAAGATAAAATCACAATAAGCCTTTCATTCAAGTTGCTTTGACTGAAGATACGATGAGAGCTGAGAGCTTTGGCAGTCTGATGTCAACGTCTCCTCTGACAGTCTGATTAGTTTGTTGTTTGGTGCGTTCAGCGTCACCTGTGCTCATTTCCTCCTCTGTTTACACCCTGCTCGCTTGTTCATTTATTAGTTATTCATCTGATTCATTAATCAGTTCATTTAATCCTTTACTTGTTTAATCTCCACCTCATTAATTTGTTTCTACTCGTCTTTCTTGCGTTTTCCTGCGTCTGTTCAGTCTGCTGATCAGCCTCTGCTCTTTGTTCTCAGCCTCTTCAGCTCAGAGTTGTTATTAGTGAACTCTGCATGCGGCTCAGAGAACAGAAGGCCAGCAGCTCCAAACTGCAATAAAACCCTGTATACACTGTGTGTGTGTGTGTGTGTGTGTGTGTGTGTGTGTGTGTGTGTGTGTGTGTGTGTGTGTGTGTGTGTGTGTGTGTGTGTGTGTGTGTGTGTGTGTGTGTGTGTGTGTAGGTGTTTACTGCAGTGTTTTACTTGTAATTATCAACAGCTCAGCAGGGGAGAGTGATGGTGCTTTTGTGTGTGATTGTGTGCAAGCTTTGGATCGTGTGTGTGTGTGTGTGTGTGTGTGTGTGTGTGTGTGTGTGTGTGTGTGTGTGTGTGTGTGTGTGTGTGTGTGTGTGCTTTGCGCAGTAACCCTGCACTGCACGTGTGCAGAAGAACAGAGTGTTTCTGCTCTAACTGAAGTAACTTCACAGACACACAGAGATAAAACATGCAGTAATTATGATGATAAACATCAAAGAGTGACACAACAAAACAAGATAAGCTACGTTTACAAGCTTTTCACAACGGTATCAAGATATAGAAGGTTTTATATCCTACATGACGATATAACTTTCCTTTAACAGCCAGCGATGAACAAACCCTCGTCCTCCAGCTCGTCACATGAGGAGCAGCTGAAGGTTGGAGACGACAGATCATGACTAAGCAGTTTCCTTCACCGCGACCATTTTAAGTAACTGAGAAGTGACAAATTTTTAGTTTTTAGTCAGTGCTGGAGATTATAAACTTCTCCAATCTGGGTACTTTAGAGAGCTGGATCTGTAACAACCAGCATTTTTGGGGCACTGTACCAACTTTAGGCTGGTTAAACACAAAACGCACATTTTCTTCCTGATAAAAACTCAGACGGTTAACATGAGCTTCTTCTCTAAACTACCCACCTCACTTTCCTGTTTGAACCAGGCTACATGCAGACAATCAGTAACCTCTCATTTCCGTACTTGAGCTGAAACGCTGAACGTGCTCGTAGGTGTTTGTTCAGGAGGGATTCGTTTCCATTCGAGGACATCCAGCTCTCGCTCTGATGGGCTCTGAATGCGCTTAATTGCAGCTTTGGACAAAAGCTTCTCTTGACTGAATGAAGGATGATCACAGTGCCAATCTGATGCACGTCGGCATCAGGACAGTGTTCAACACACATGGTTAAAAACAGCTTCACTTTCAGCGTCGTTAGAAAACTCAGTGTTTCTGGGATCAGTTTAGAGACACGAGGTGAGAAGGCTGTGTCCCTGACATCAACGTCATGTCATTTAACAGGAATCAACCAAAAGACAATTCTTTGACTAAACATGAAGTCATTTACAGACCTACAGTCCCATCATCACACCTCAGACATACTTTCACTGATGTTGCTTCACACTCATAAAAACGTGATGAAAACTGGATTTGTAATATCGACCACGCAGCCTAAGGACTGTCAGTCTCTTCCTGTCTCCCTCTCTTTTTCCTCTCCACCTCTTTTCGCTCCGAACACACACATGCACGGGTCAGGCTGTATTGACCGTTCTGGATGAAGCTCCATTTAAATATGGCCCTGAAGCAGAGACGAAGAGGACGGAGGAGAGGAAAAGAAGGGCAGGAGGTGGAGGAAGAGGTACAGGCTTAGGGAGGAAAGAGGAGAGGAAAGAGAGGAGAAACAGCAGGAAAGGAGACGAGGGGGAGAGAGAATGAGGGAGGTGAGGAGGAGGATGGACGGTCGAGGCTGAAGAGAAGCAGGGCTCAATACAAGAGACACACACACACACACACACACACACACACACACACACACACACACACACACACACACACACACACACACACACACACACACACACACACACACACACGCCGAGGCAGACAAGAAGAAGTGGATGCAAGACTGATTTTTCTGGTGAGGAGTGGCGGTGACAGGATGCCTGACAGGCACTTACACCAGCCAATCAATGAAGACAGATCGATATGTGACTGGGCCAATCGATGGCTGCCGCAACCTCTCTGACTGAAACACACACACACACACATCCCCATGTGAAGCATGTCAGACAGCACATAGTTTCATGTTAGATTGTGAATAAGTGCAGTGAGATGATAATGGTCATATTTCCAGCAGGTAGGTGATTCACTTCCTTTTCATATCGAAACGTTACACCAGTCTGCAGGCTGCCAGGAGGCCACGTTGGATTATGATAAACAGAGTACTCATGCGTCCTTTCATTCAGCATCACACAGTAGCTTACGGCAGTTGTACTGTAGTTATTATTCATAACTTGTTCTGGTTTACTGTTATGCTGTGAACATAAAGTCATGATCTTCGTCTCGACGGCTGCCTCAGTTTTACTTTCCTCGGTCGCCCCCTCTGTTCCTTCCAGACACCTCCCATGCTTTTCTGAGGAACTTTCCAGACCTGCCACTCTCCACCTGTCCACCAGAGGTCCTCACACTTTCCTGCCGATTCAGGTAACCTGACTCCTGCATCCAGCTGAGCACATTTGCGGGTTTGGCTGTACTTGTGAGCACGCCAAGATGTGATGTAGTGATTGTGACGGGCTGCAATGAACAGGATCAAATAACAATTGACTCAAACTTTTGGTAAAATAACTGACACTAAGATGTACTCTACACCATTTTTCCTTCTGTCCATCCAAAACAAAGCAGCTGTGTGTCTATTGTGAGCTCTTCCCGTTCAGATCATGTGATTTAAATCAGATTTGAAGGCCAGAAGATACAAAACAATCCAGTAATTCACAAGAAAAACCAAAGAAGTCTGAAAAACTTTTAGTTTCATGTAGAAAATGAATGTTATTTATACTTTCCAGTTCCTTTAATCTCATTATCTCAGATGCATATAATCAACACTATCGTCACTAACTTGTGTCTGTGTTATTTTGTAATGAGAGCTGGACCTCACTTTGTGTTAAAGCCTCTTCAACCTGCCTTTCTACATCTGCTCGGAGGCCTAAACCTCAGAGCGCGACAGCCACAGTTGCGTGTTAGAGCGTTTAAGGCTGGACTGTTTCTTTAAGTTTCACTATCCACGCCTGAAATATACGAGGGCTTAAAAACTCTGCCTTTAATCTGCCTCCGCCTCTTCTTCTCCAGCTCGCCTTCACCACTGAAGTGGATTTAAGTGGTGAAATCAATGAGACATCTGCTTCGCTCAGATCCACCGTCTCAGTCTATTTCAAGGAGCGGCTCTGCCTCGTGTTTCAAACACTTGGTGTGTTTCCTCTCAGTGTAATTCCCTCTAATTCACTGCACTCATTAACAGAGCACATAATACAAAAGAAAATTAGGAAACTGGAGGAAACCGCTGCAGAAAAGAAGAAAAAAAGGACAGGATTCAAAAGCGGCGAGGCGAAATAAGGGGCGAACAAATGTGATGAGGTATCGGAGCAGATACAGTTGTAACGCCGTCTGCTCCGTGATCGTTTCGACACGCCGCCGTCTCAGAGACAGAGCAGGACGGTTAGCTGAGGCGCTAGCTACGGTAAAGCCGCTTAGCATCACTGTCACTCCGCGCTCTTGTAGAGCACCGGGGTGCTTCACAGCTCAGGTTCCACATCAGCAGATTACCCACAATACACCAAGGGGATTTCCTCGCCTCGCAGAGAGCATTCTGCCGCGGCCTGTGCTGTTTGTTAGACTCAGTGTAAACAGTGGTAAACATGGCAGCAGTCGCAGCGTGCCTTCTGACAAAGAAACCTCTGGACCGGTGAGTCAGGGTTCAGGCTCGAGCTGAGGACGTTCGATTCCATCCTGCTTGATCAAAGACGTTTTATCACTACAAAGGCAACGCTGAATCTGTCTGATTGACTTTAAGGCTGCTGAATATTCATGAATCTAGAACTTGTTCAAAGTTATCTGTGAAAGCGTCACAGCTGGATTCAGTCCAGCCTCATCGGCTTGAACAGGCACTTCCATACCGCGTTTTTCTCAACAGACCTTTCAGGTGTGCCGGTTCCATTTTCACATCACATTATTTAGCTGACACTTCAATCCAAAGCCACTTACAATAAGTGCATTCAACCAACAGTACATCAGCTTTATCAAACACACTGAACTGCTTCAACATTTTTGCCTCTCAATCTATGAAATGTCATGCATCATAATTACTACCTGATGGAGAGAAAACACCGTTTCTATTCAGCAACAATTAACTATCATAATTAATTATGAGAGTCCAGAGGTGACATAGGAAGGTTCATAATTTCTTTTTCATCTGGGGGGGTCAAAAATCAAGCTGTTCCCTGAGTGCTCCCCCTAGAGGCCTGGAGAACGTCTGTTGTGGTAAGTGGATTTGCAGCAGAGCAGTGTGTGTGTTCCAGACGCTGCACTGCTTCTGTATTCACAGACTGCTGTAGATATATGTCGTTTGGCGTTCTGCTGCACATTTTGTTCGTGATGTTTGAGCCTAACTTGATGTTTGTCACGCTGACTGAATAAATATGTCCATTTAGCAGTTGCTATTTCTCTAAGTCAACTTCTAACAACCTGTATGGTTGTGTAAATCTCATCCACACCAGTTTTCTGGCTCCGGCGCAGAAACAGGATG
This sequence comes from Chaetodon trifascialis, assembly GCF_039877785.1. NCBI lineage: Eukaryota > Metazoa > Chordata > Actinopteri > Chaetodontiformes > Chaetodontidae > Chaetodon > Chaetodon trifascialis. The sequence goes on from NC_092074.1 coordinate 22,468,452, forward strand.
TCCCATCCTTCATCCTCTCAACAAAGCTCTGATTGTCTGAGTTGTTTTTCCAAACAGGGAAGCAGTTGTCAATGAGTGCACCATCAGACCTATTTCATCTGTGATGTGGGCGTCTGCTCAGAGGTCTGGTTGAAACAACCTCGATATCTGAAAAACTTTGCCTTTCTAATCCAAACGTCTAGACATATATCGACTTGCAAATCACCAAATCAGTGTTTTCCTGGGAGGAACTGAATAAAGTGATGCAGTGAATGATGTTTAAAGTTGTTGGAGGTCAAATGTGCTTTTTGAAATCCCAGGCTCTTTGAGTTCACAGCGAATCAGAGCCTCCATGGTGTTTAATGTTTCCTCCATCTGCTTTTGATGCCAGACTCTGTGATCATTCATCACTGGAGCAGGTAATCAAATAAACGAGCTTGACGAGGAAAAATGAAAATCATTCAGTGTCGGGATCCAGAGGCTTTTTTTTCTTTGTGCTTTTTCAGGGCTGCAATCTGAGAAGGATGAGGAGCGTCGGCGTAGGAGGCACCAAAGCTAATACACTGATTAATGTTTAGCTGCATGTTGTGATTCATGGAAACATGACTAAGAGGTTGACTGAGTGTGAAAGACACTGGCGCCAGTGTAGACACACACACACACACACACACACACACACACACACACACACACACACACACACACACACACACACACACACACACACACACACACACACACACACACACTGACTGCATGATCTAGTTAGTGATAAGTGTTCAAGGATCACTGGATCACAATGCAATTTCATAATTACTAACCAACCAGCATCTTTTGATTTTTGCCTGATGGATACGAGGAGGATCATGCAGCAGAGACGACAAAACACTGGAGTGTTACTGCGTCTCCCGCCGTGGCTTAACACAGAAAATGACAAACGTGTGCCGGCTGGTGTGTTGTTGTTGTTGGAGGAGAGAGGAGGAATAATTTTATACCCTTTCAACGCTTCAACGTGCTGACATCTCTCTGGTGACCGGCGGACTCCTCTGTTGTTTTAGTGGAAAGATGTTTCTTTGCACTACACATCAATTACCGGAAAGTGTTCTGTTGCGGAGCCGCACTGTTTGATTGATCTGAATGGTCATGCTCACTCGCCCTCTGTGCTGTCTGGCTACACTGATAACTCTGGTTGCATCTGCAGATGTTCTGAGATATGAAAACGAATGAATGCACAAAGCTCGATGCAGAACAAACACTCCAAAAGACATAAAGTACAAAGTGATAAACGCGGCTCTGAGCCTCGCCTATGCGCTGTGACGTGAGCGCGCCATAACGCAGTGAGCGAAGGATGAGGAAGACGCAGCAGAGGAAGTTGGAGTGAAGCTACAGGCTAAGCTACTGTCTATGTGTGAGATACAGCCCCTTGTTGTCTTGTAGTCTGACTTTAAAGGCGGTGAGACGATCCGCTCAGGGACAAAAGAAACCGAGCTGCTCTTATCGCAGCACTTTCACAAAAGTTCCATGAAACCACTTTTCCTCCTGCATTGTTAAAAACACGTTCGTTCATCTTCAGCACATTTCCTCCGTGTTCTCCTTTGTCTTGCATCCGAGCAGTCGTCTTGCGCACTTCTCGTTGCCATATCAACCCGCCGTGTCCTACCGTCGGACGTGTCTCCACCGCGTGCTGCGTCAGTCCATTGTCTTCATGCTTGGATCTAATCCCAGCGGCGGAGCGGCGGTTGGGCTTATAGACTGTCTGTCTGTCAGAGAGCAGACGGAGGGAGGTTCCCCTGTTCACTGAGATAATAGCAGAGCAGTGGAGTGGAGTGGTTTACACACACACACACACACACACACACACACACACACAACACACACACACACACACACACACACACACACACACACAGCCTCTCAAGCTCTGCATGTGGCAATTATCTCTCCTCTCAGCAGATTGTGGCATCTCCTCCATCTCCTCTCCCCCTCCACCTCTCCTCTCCTTGCCTCCTCTCCCTAATCTCTTGACTTTTCTTCAGCAACCTCTTCCTCTTCCTCTTTCCTCCGACAACCACCTCCTCTCCCCTATCTCCCCATCTCTCCCTAAGCCGCCTATTGCTCTCCTATCACCTCCTTCCTCGCCTCCTCCTTCAAACTTGAGATGGTGACAGAGCACTCCTCCCTTACATGATAACAACCTGAACAATCTGCCTCCCCTCCCAAAAAAATGAAAGGCTGCTGTAAAAGAAAAAGCTCTTCACACCTCACTGGTCCCCCCTTTCCACCTAAAAACATAAAAACACCACTGTTTTAAAAGCAGTGACTGCACACACACGCGCACACACACACACACACACACACACACACACACACACACACACAATGCAGCTGATCGCCTGAGTGAACAGAGGTCAAAATCTTCTCTGCAGGGACTCTCTGTGTTTGCGGCCTGTTTTTGACACACTCTTCAGGTGCTGATATCTGCTCTATTTTTGTGTGCAAAAACACTAAAATTCATCACATGAGTGGGAAGTTTGAATGAGATATTTGTTGAAAAAGGGACCTGAACGTTAGCTTTTAAAACCTCAGGCCCTGAAGCAAAGACTGAAAACGTGACAAGGAACTGCTTCGTTCATTTTATCTGTTCAAACATGGAAAACAGGACCATGAGCGTGGACAAACATCAGGTACCGTCCCACTGCTCCCCCCTCTAAAGATTAATAAGCAGTAAAGTGTTCCCACAGAGAGCAGACTCTCCACCTGCACTGCATCCGTCTCTGTGGAAGCTGTCCGGAGCATCCAGCTCTTTGACTGTCCAGGATTAAGTATCTTATTATTTTCCCAGATTTCTTCCAGCCTGCAGGCTATACGAGGACCAGCATCTCTAATCTTTAGGTTATGGTTGGCCCACTGGGAAAATAACAGACCTGGAGCCTCTTCTCTCAGCCCACTGTGCTTTCTCTACTGGAGCTTTGCTTTAGAGTGCTAATCTAGCAGCTTCTCTTATAGCTGTGTGTCTTCATTTTTTAGTTTTTAAGACCACAGCTAAGCTGCCTCTGCAGTGCATGACCCAGGCATCACCTGTCAATCAAACAGCATCTTTCCTTAAATGTTTTAGTGGTTTTGAGCTTCTCTCATCTTCAAGCACTATGAGAACTGTTGCTGCTGATGTGTTTATTGTTTGTTTCAAGGAGCAAATCCTTGAATTTGGATGGACTGTTTGTCAGGAAAAATGTCTCACAGCTCGATCATAAAAGAGTAAAAGCACGTAAATCACTCTGAATAATTTGGTATGAACATGACCTTATTTTTCTTGATTTCAAGCTCTATAATGACCCTGCTATGAGCAAGATATCCCCATTGGGTAACATGTTAATAACAATAATAATGACCTTGTTGATCATGCAGGAAGCAGCGTGTGAATGCCCGGCTGTCGTGTTGAGAGCTGTTTGTCGTTCAGGTGCATTTTACAGTGAAGTGATATTTAGAGTACAACAGCTGGTAAGAAGCAGGAAAAGGAAAACAGATCGAAACCTGCATTGAGGAGCATGTTTGAGCGGAATACTTTAAAGCACACGTGAATGAAGATGAATGTTTGTATGAGTCCTGACTCAATGACCGAGAGGGAAAGACGAAGGCACAGAAAAATAATCAGTATTCTCTGAAACGAGTGCGTCTGAGCTGTCACACAGAATGAGGTTCGAGGCAGCGTCCTCACCGTCATCCTCACTCCATCAACGTCTCCGCCGGTCCAACCAGTGAAAAATAACTCCAGCTCCAAATTCACTTCACATGTTATCAAAATGCAGCTTGCTCAAAAAGATGGATTTCCCCCTGCAGCGAGAGCACAAACTTCCACTCTGAGAAATGCTCGTTTGGGTTTTTCCCCTGATGCTGGTGAGAAAATGATCCTTGAAAATCATATGGGAGCCTAAACGTTGCCTGAACTCACACTTCAAAAACAAAACAAAAACAAAAGAGAGAGGGATAAAATGATGCTCGACGACTTTAAAGAACAGATTTTTAACCCTAACCCAAAGCAAATTAGAACTTGAACAACTAACTACTTAAACTATATGAAATATATAAATATAAATAAATCTAAAACACTACAAATTCACATAATAAAGAAAACCTTATTCAATTACAATAAGTTAAAATTAAATATAAAATACAACCGTATTTCCTCCCTTTCAGTCCATATGTAGGATTCAGGGGATCTATTGGCAGAAACCTTATCTAATATTCATAATCATCTTTTGATTAGTGTATAATCACCTTAAATATTGTGTTTTGTTACCTCAGAGTGAGCTCTGTATATGTACAGAGGGAGCCGGTCACTTTCACGGGGCCCGCCATGTTTCTACAGTAGCCCAGAGCAGACAAACACACACACTGACTTTCAGATGCCACTTTAACCCTACACGCAGGTCCTTTAAATCTTCATTTTGGTAGCTTTACAGTGTTTTGACTGTAATGTATTTATGTATATTCCTCAACTTTTACTTTCCACCTGCTCCACCCTCTCAAATCTCCTCCGACCAGCTCTTTAACAGTTTTTCCCTCTCTGTGCCCTTTCTTCACATGACTGTCGCACCACCCTGAACGCCCCACATTGGAAACGGACCCAGAGAGCAGAAAGCGCTTTGGCGAGTCTGCAGCAGAAGAGAAGGCGTTTCTAGAAAACGAAACCTCAGCGGCTTCAGTCTCTGCTGCTGTTTCTCCATCCTGGAAGAGTCCGGGGTGCGATCGCTTTCCCCGACAAGCACTCCAGAGATCTACAGCTACACAGTAACTGAGTTAACAGATAATCACATAACACAAACCTCCCTCATCCACACACACACACACACACACACCCTTCATCGCTGTCCTAGATGAGATAAATGAGCACTATCAGCCCCCTACCTCCCTGCTAACAGATTAATGTGTAAGTGTTTCCCTGGTTTCCCTCCTCCTACACACACTTCTCACTTTCTCTGTCAAACACACACACACACACGCGCGCACACACACACACACACACACACACACTTACTTCTCAGCTGCCTTATGTCTGCTCGACAGCAGATGATGCAGGCGATCGACACAACGAATTTGCATAGACATGTGTACACGCAGAAACACACACAAACACACACTTGTGCGCATACGCAGTTTAACACACATCATGCCAGAAGCAGCTCGAGCTACGATTGAGTCAGACATCATACATCCCATCATCTGCGGGATACATCCTCAAAACGTCGCACACATCCACACACACACTCAGTGATGTACGTGCCAGTTATGCTAACAGATTTTCACTTCCTACGTTGGTCGTGGAGCCGCAGCCCGCTGCGTTCACCACCACCAGCTGCAGCGCTAGCAAACACCCAGGACTTAGTCATGTTCACCGCAACCGCCAGAACAAACAGCCACCCAATTAACGCCCACATGCAGCTTCCTTTTAGAGAGCTGGGCCACCGCGAGCTGCCTGCTAACCTTTAATCACACAGCGAACATCAGCTGAAAGTCACCACAGGACACACGGATGTTCCAGCTGGACGTGTTTGTCTTCAGCATTAATCTACCTTTTCTGTGCAGCTCCAGAAAATACACAAAACAAACATCCCTCTGCAGACGTTACAAGTCAGTTTGTGACACACATCCAGGTCCTTACAGACACAAACAACATCAACGTCACCTCTGAACTGAAAGCAGACACAGCACCAAGAAATCCTCGTTTGGTGCTCTAGTGAGGATCTGTGGCAGCACGACAGTGTGTGTGAGACAGTGTGTGTGTTCATGGTAATGAACGTCAGCCAGTGTGGAGTGGAGCTCTGTAGCTCAGAGACATGGCTCTGATAAGCACACAATACTTTTTAGTAGAATTAATTCATTGTTGCTTTTGGTCTTTTCAAGGTATTTGTTAACAACAATAATTCTAATTATATTAAATTATATTAATAATTAATATAAAATAATTGTATTAATAATTATATTTTTAAATAAAGGAAATAAAGGAATTTCGCCAGGCCTCAGACAGTACAAGCTCAACCTGGATGCACAGAAAACGTTAAGCGATGTGCATTCAAGGGCCCAAAGATGATAAACATTTCAAATGTCTGCTTGAATCTGAGGAAAAATGTATAAATTCATGCCCCACACATCTCGAATACTCCCATGTGAAGTAAAAAGCACCTCATGCATGAATATTTCATTCAGTGATGACATAAAGCATAAACAGCAGATGCAGAACACGTCTGATTCTGCCACACAATGAAGAAAAGGTCTGTTGGCTCATTTGTGCAGGAAGAATAAAAGACATTTAATCACAAACATCATCAAATCATTCATGAGACCGAGACAGAAAATGCTCTGATGTAATGCAATGAAAACAGATCTGTGTTGACACACAGTGTTCTTGACACATGACCACAATAAAATATGTCAGAAATGATTCAAATAAAACTTAAAGTATTAATAGTGTAATAAAAGATCAAAGTCCCCACAGAACCAGCGTGGATTTCCACAGATCCACTGGCAGAAATGGAAAATACTCAGTTTGTGCTTTCACAACCTCAGAACAAGCTCTTCAGAGGGTCTCTTCAACAGGTCTGCTGTGTTTCTACAGCAGCCCAGAGTGGACAAACCAAACACGGTTTGTTCTCTGACACGCTTTGACAGGGAAGGTGAAGCGAGGGGCCATCAGCTGGCTGCAATCTGCAACCTCACCACTGGAAGTCGCTCAATCCTACACGGCTTTGATTCCTCACCGCATCGTGGAAACAGTAGTTCAGGACAGGTGTGTGTGTGTGTGTGTGTGTGTGTGTGTGCGTGTGTGTGTGTGCGAGATCCCGGCAGCCCAGCCACACTGGACCTCTTCACACTCTGTACAAGTGCCTGGAAGTTTTTATCTCCTGAACTGTGTAAGAAGGCGGCTGCTGTCAAAGCGCCGCGCTCCTTATCTTCCTCCTGAGCGTCTCTCCAACAGACGAGGACGGCGCTCCGCTAAGAGGATTTCTATTTTGGTGTTTAATTTAATTTCTTCGCGGACAGACAGATTGTAATTTGGTGGTTTTTCTATGAAAATGTGTTTGGTTCCATAATCTAAATTTGTTTTAGCACAGATAGGGGATTAATTACGAGCTCGGGGAGCTGCTGCTGTGTTACTGTTTGACTATGTGAGTGAGTGTGTGTGTGTGTGTGTGTGTGTGTGTGTGTGTGTGTATACCTGTCATACTGAGAGCTGATCTATAGGGTCCTGTGTGTTCTCTGATGTGTTTGTTCAAGTCTGCAGGCTGTTTGGCTTTGTACTTGTACCGATAAGCATTATTTCTATGCAGTGCACTTGGGAGATTCACACACTGCACTGGAGTGAATGAGTGAGTGAGTGAGTGAGTGAGTGAGTGAGTGTGAGCGTGTGTGTGTGTGTGTGTGTGTGTGTGTGTGTGTGTGTGTGTGTGTGTGTGTGTGTGTGTGTGTGTGTGTGTGTGTGTGGCTGCTCAGATAAACTTGCCACACAGGATCTGACTTCTTACACACTCAAACCATAAAATGAGCAACAGGAGAAGAGTGTGCGTGAGTTTTCGTGTGTGTGTGTGTGCTTGTGTTTGTGTGTGTGTACCTGTAATGCCGCGTGTCTCTCAGGGCGCGGTTGCTGGGGATGCGTTCGCTCTCCCTCTGGTTGAAGGCGTACAGGGTGTACGGGTCGTCGCCGGGCTTCCAGCGCCGAGCGTTCAGGTAGCTCCGCTCATCAAAGCCCTCCAACATGTCCTCCCACTCCGCATCCGAGATCTGTCAATCAAAGAGCCGCTCAGTCAGTTGGGGCCAAAGATAATAATCATTTTTATTTTCAGTTAATGTTTGTTTCATTAATGGTTCAGTCTACAACAGTTCTGAAAATACAGAAAAATGAAAAGTTTCAAAAACAAAGATTTAATTTAGAGCAAAACACAGAAAAGCAGCTAAAACTCAAATTTAAACAGTATTTTTGTTCAGTTTATTGATTAATTCACTGATTTTCTTTACCGTCTGTACATACATAAATGTATCTGGACTTAAGCACACATCAACACCTTCACCCTGCTGTCCATGTCAGGTGTGTATTGATCCAATAATTGTGAGATAACACACATCAGGATGATGGGATATGTCACTGCTCTTTTTCCCAGAGAGTCAATTAAAAGTGATTTTTTTTTTTTTATCATCATGTTCCTCTAGATGATGAGTCACCATCACCACCAGCACACATGCTGCACATCCATACTGCTTGCAGGCCCTGGAGGTCATCAATAAATCCATGACCTGATCGAGCTGCTGTGGGTCCATTTTATCAGCCTGTCAATCAATCAGCTGCAGCAGCGTATCAGCTCATCAATAACCAAACTGTGCTGCACGCTGGCGACAGTCAGTGCATTCAGTTAACCAGTGAAACATCTCAGAGCAGAGCAACATCGTCATCGGCTGGGATGACGAGGCCATGTGAGATTTAGTCATAAATGTCACAATCTGAGTCTTAACCTGTGGCGTGTGTGTGCGTGTGTGTGCGTGTGTGTGCGTGTGTGTGTGTGCGTGTGTGTGCGTGTGTGTGCGTGTGTGTGTGTGTGTGTGTGTGTGTGTGTGTGTGTGTGTGTGTGTGTGTGTGTGTGTGTGTGTGTGTGTGTTCAGCTGTCCACAGCAGAGGCCTTTTAAAAGCATCAGGGGAGCTTTTAGAGGTAATTTGACTTAAAGAAGATTCAGGGGGTTTTAACTTTCTGCTCTTCGGCGTTCAGGAAGATGAATGTTGAACTTCAGCTCTTCATCGTCTTTGTTCTCTCCTTGTTTTGTGACTAAATGCTGCACTTTGTCTCTCAGCAGCTTTCGTTGTGCTGATCTGTGCTTTGCTGGAGGCTTTCTGTTGGTTTGGGCTTTAAATCTCTATTTTCTGATCATATTCATTTCACCTAAATAAATGCACATAATTAACTGTCCTCTGGTTTGATTCTGCCAGCGTTTTGCTAAAAATCTGTTTTTATTTGGATCTCAAAGTAGTTCAGCTCACTTGGCCCTCGTCGGAGATAAAAATATACATGTCGCCTTTTAATTTGGGTTCGTTTCCGAGTCATTCTCATGCATCACATTTAGGAAATCGCTGCCATGACACTTCCCACAATCAGCAGATGGACGCAGCAGTAGTTTCAGCTCATCTCTGTAATGTCTGAAAATCACATGCAGAGGCTGCAGGAGGCGCTCCATCCATCTCACCTTATCTTTTTGTCTTATATTTACTGGTAATGAATGTGCATTTTCACATTGGAACATTAATGGCTTGCTGTTTAACTGCACTGCAGTCACATTTTTCTTGCAGCAGGAAAATCAACCTCAGAAGACAAATATTGAGAACGCGTTTGCTTCTTGCATTTAAAAAGCTTTTTCAGCCGCTCACTCTCAGGCGTCCTTGAAAACATCAGTCAGAGCAGACTCTTCAGCTGCAGTGCCACACAACAGAAACCTTGACTTTGACAATGAAATAAAGATAACTGTAAGTTCACTGTGATGAATTTCTGAGCTCAGGATAGTTGGGGGTCCCTGCAGGTTGATTTTGTAGCTCCATGTAATAAACGAAAATCAATACGACTTTCTGGAAGGAAGGAAGGAAGGAAGGAAGGAAGGAAGGAAGGAAGGAAGGAAGGAAGGAAGGAAGGAAGGAAGGAAGGAAGGAAATCAACCTTAAAACCTGCACAATGCTTCGGAAAACAGGCACAAATAATGTAAAATAATGAAATAAACTGACACCTGCCTGATGCTTCAGATCAGGCAAGGCTTCATTAAATGACTGCATTGGAAAACTAGCAGCTGGCTAACACTGGCACATGTACAGAAATGGCCATTAAGGTGCAGCGCATTTATAAATAAATGAAATTAGCTTATATAAAACATATGCAGTTTGTAGTTAATGGCGCTAAAGCATGCAAAGGCAGCTGTATGGGCCTTTAATATGCTAATCAGAGACGAAGCTCTCAGTGTGAGAGCAGGAAAAGATGGTCTTCCTTCATGTCATCCAGCACCAAGAAAATTCAGAAACAAGAAACAACCAACTCTGCAAAACCCGAACTTCTCCCGAAAATACAAATGTTATAAAATAAGATGTAAAATGTTAATGTGGCTCATAAATCCCACTCAGCTCGTAACAGCTGGTGGAGAAAAACACAAGGTGGCAGCGACTTAAGGAAAAAAACAGCTACAGCTGCACTTTCTGTCTGTCGGAGAGTGTGTGTGTAGTTTAAAAGAGAGCGTACATCATTTATGAGACAGTACAGATGCCTGTTTGCATGCAGGAAGGAGTGTGTGTGCGTGTGTATGTGTGTGAACAACTGAGGGACTAGATGTGTTTGTGTGTGTATCATTTATGAGTGTGTGTGCTTGTAGGTATCTTCTGTGTGTGTCAGTTGACGGAGAGGGAGTGTGGGTTTCCGTGTGTGTTTGTGTGATGCGTAAGAAAGCGAGAGAGGGAGAGGATGCTCCTTTGAGGGCGAGCGGCATAAAGAGCGTACATTATCATTCTCTCTCTCTTTCGCCCTATCATAAACATAACACAGGAGCTTCAGCAAAAACCCCAGAGGCCATATTTCTCCCCAACGACCACACATAGTGGAGATGAATGGAGACACACACACACACACACACACACACACACACACACAGGGTCACAGAGCTGATGGTGTGTGTAACAGAACAACATTTACGGTGGGGCAGCAGCAGTCAGGATGGAAGGAAGCGGAAAACGACTGACACTCCTCCTTATCTTCTTCCTCTCTTGTCCTCCTCCTCCTCCTTCTTCTTCTCTCCTCATTATTCAGCCATACGACTTGCTGATGCGACACATTGTCTAAATGGGGCCATTAGAGGGCTGGGAGTCAGACTCTTTGTGTGAGTGTGTGTGTGTTAGTCTGTGTTGCTAGTTCTTCCCCTGGTGGCTGTAACAACGAAGCATGAAGAGCAGGGGGGGGGGGATAAGGAGAAGAAGGAGCACAGAAGAGGAAACAGAAAAAATGAATGGCAAGAGAGGATGAGTGGGAGTAGGAGATGAAGGAATGGAGTGAGGAAAAGAGACAGAGGGGAGAAAGAGGGAGAGACGGCAACAGGAAGGGACAACAGGAGAGGAAAGAGGGTAAGAGACAAAGTTACAGAGGATGAGGATGAGGATGAGGAGGGAGACAAGAAAGAAACTGAGGAAGGAGAAAGAAGAGATGTGAGGAATGAGGGAGAGAATGTCCAATGAGAGGAGAGAGACGTGGACACAGACAGAGGAGGGCGGTGGACAGAGGAGACGAGATGAGAGAAGAAGTGAGAAAAGGGCAGCGTTCGATCAAGCTTGTCTGAGTTTCACACACATGCGTGCACACACGCACACACACCTGCGGACTTCTTGTCTCCTTGTAAGATTTGTTTGCATCTCGTCTCGCTAGGAGCTCAGGAGAGGTTGCATTCAAGGTCCTCTGGATTTTATCCTATTTATGAAACACACACACACACACACACACACACACACACACACACACACACACACACACACACACACACACACACACACACACACACACACACACACACAGCTTGTCCTGCTAATGCACCGTGGCATCCTCTCAGTGCCTCTCACGGCCTCGTACATGAACACAGACATTCAATTAACGCACCTGAGGCACGACGCGCTGGACAAACAATGTGTGTGTGTGTGTGTGTGTGTGTGTGTGTGTGTGTGTGTGTGTGTGTGTGTGTGTGTGTGTGTGTGTGTGTGTGTGTGTGCGTGTGTGCGTGTGTGTGTGTGGGAGAGAGCCAAGCCACCAAGGAACCTATTAATTCATCCAGACGAGACAGACTGATACATTTAGAATCATAATGAGAAAGCCTGAAGTGTGAGTGCACGCACGCACGCACATGCGCACACGCACGCACACCTTGTATCAGGGCCGTACTCGACAGACAGCCCACATTGTTGAAAGGCAGCAGAGGTAAAGACAGAAGAAGAGGGAGGACAGGACACTGTGTACTAAAACCTACTGGTCTTGGAACTGGAAGGTTGCTGGTTTGAATCCCTCTGACCAGTTTGAAAGAGAAAGAGCAAACACTTCTTATCCCACTTACAGCACATCTACGTGCCAAAAAACTTTCATCAAACTAAAAGTATGTTGTTCATTTATGTCACTAAACTATGATGATTTTTACTTTCTGCTCGTACTGGTTAGAGGTAGGGCTGGGCCGATAAAACGACAGCGATATGTCTCGCGATAGATATGTCATCAATATCAATATAAAATGCCTTCGATAAAGCATTTGATCATTTTTTTAGTCTTCGTCGGAAGAAACCTGAAGTTGTGAAGCGAGGTTGGTTGCATGAACAAAGGCACTCAGATAACTGAGCAACGTAGGGAGTAATCGCTAATCAGTGAGAGAGACACGCTAACACGCCAATCATGTTACATTATCAAGTTCGGTTGCGCCATGTCGTTGTCACGTGTTTGTTGCTCCGCGAGGAGTGAGATGAGAAATAGAAAGTGAGCGCTGCAGCGAGCAAAGAAATCGTCGATAGAACAGGGAAAGTCAGCTCGCCAGTATGGAGTTTTTTGGATTTTATAAGTCGGGCCGTAGTCAGACCAATGTGGTCTGTAACTTATGCAAGACTTTCGTCCCCACCAAGACCGGTAATACCACAAACTTATTTAACCACCTTAGCCGCGCTCACTCATTGGAGCGCAGCCGTATTCGCCAACGTCCGCCAACCGCAGCACCACCGCACAAGCAGCTGACCACCAAGCAGAGGTATCTGCTTCATTGCCTTATGACAAATCATCTAAAAAGGCACGAAGACGTAACGGAGGCAGCGGCATATCATATAGCTAAAGACACGCTTCACTGAGCACTGTGGAGAAGCCAGGTTACAAACATCTCTTACACATGCTTTATTTTTTTCTTAAACACACTTGCAATAAAAATATAATTGAATAGTTCATGTATGTTTAGAGTAAGAAGAGTGACTTAAGTTATTCAAATGTCTAGGCTGGTTTTATAGTTCAGTCAGTGTTACTGTACTGTCTATCATGTTTGTTTGTTTGTATGTTACAGATGTCGTCTACCTCAGTTTCTGCTATGTTTACAAAACACTGCACATATTTGAAAACATTTCATTCACCAGAGGGTGAATCAGCTCGTGAACGTTCTGCACTAAACGTGCAGAAAAAAAGTTCTCAGGTTTCTCTCTGTTTACATTTTTACACTTTTTTTGGACATTTATTATTTGAGTGTTTTCCATGGTTGTGTTGACATTTCCTTTCTGCCTTGATAGCTGAGGGGATTATAATCAGAGGAAGGTTAAATTTAAAATAAAAATGTTTAAATTGGATGTATTTTTCTCCTGGTCCTTATTTTAAATAGGTCATAAAAAATATCAATAATTATCGATATCGACCAATATAAAATACTTTAATCGCAATAGAGTTTTCAGCCATATCGCCCAGCCCTAGCTAGAGGTAAAGGTAGAGAAGAGTGAGTACACTGTAGATCCCATCTCCCAGCAACACTGCACTGACTGGTCCCAGTTGACAGTCTGGTTGTTGTGTATCACTCATCCATCTGACATCAAACCAGCGAGTTTTTTGCTTTAATATATCATTATGATGAAAATGCTGATTGCTCAGTGTAATGGCTTCGAGTAATGACACCACCTGCATTTAGACTGTTCCCTATGAGCCTCACTTTCACTACACAGGATCGCCCAGGAGAACGAGGGCTGGCACTGCCTGTTAGCAAAAGGGAAAAATATTTCATGTATCTGGCCCGTGATTCGGATGCATTCCAATATTCAATACGTCTTCCTTGGCCCGTGCCGCACCCTTCTACCAAGTTTCATGACAAGCGAGCACACAAGCAAACCGGACTGAAAACATCACCTCCTGGCAGAGGCACTAAAAGGGTGGAAACACGGCATAATGTAACACACAGCACATCGGTTTGGTGTTGTTAGCAGCAGGAGAAAACGCTGATCTATAAACCCAAAGCTCCGCCGTAGAGACTCCTGTTAACCTTTTGCATCAACCATAAATCCAGCTTATAGATCAAGATGTTATAAAACCGTAGTGGTGACGACACAGAGGAGCAACAGTAACAGTACATTAGTGCAGTATTAGTATCTGTATCAGTGTCGTTGCCTGTACTTATCAGTGTCAGTGTTGTTCAGATGTATATTTTCAGCCTGAGTCACACACAAAAGCAGAGAATTACAGAAGAGAGACATCAGCCTCTGAATGCAGCACTGCTGCTAATGAGACCACCGCTCTTTGAAGACATGTGTGTGTGTTAGGGGGGGAGACAGAGACAGATTCAGCTGTACTTGTGAGGACACATCAACACATCAGTCTTCATTTTTAAATCAACCATTTCTCCTTGCTGACATTTTATCCAAAGTGCTTCACAGTTTCATCTCGTTCTCACACGCTCACACATCAATGGAAGCGAGCTGCCGTGCAGGACGCGGCTCTGACCGTCAGGAGCCGCGGGGTCTTAGTGTGATGCTCACGGGCACTAAAGCTCCAGCCTGGGATTAGCGGTCAACATGCTCTGCTGGCTGAGTCATCTTCAATGTGGGTGTTGATGCAGAATAGTGTGCAAATGTCTCCTCATCTGGTGCGGTTATTAGCTATTTTGCCAAAGCTGAAAAACGATCCGTTCTCATTTTCTGGCTGTCGGCCTGTAGTCCAGACTCGTGTGTGTTTGTGTGTAACTGGGAGAGAGTCACAGATTATGCAGCACAACACGATGAAGAAAATACAAGAAAAACAGCCGTTACAAATCAAGCTTTGGACGTACTGCTACTGTTATTTGTGATAAAGCAAAGAGCGCTGAGCTCTCAGCGTCTCCTCACCTTAATATGTGACCCAGTCAGATGATGAATTACCCATTATATCCAAGGCATAAATCATGTATGGACTCTGTGTGTGTGTGTGTGTGTGTGTGTGTGTGTGTGTGTGTGTGTGTGTGTGTGTGTGTGTGTGTGTGTGTGTGTGTGCGCGCCTCTGCTTTATTATCCCCCGTTCATGTGCACCATATGAACAAATGACCTCCTTCCTGCAAACACACACATAAACACACACACACGTCAACCCCTGTGTTCTATCATGATGTATCACCTCCGTAACAACAGTAAGGAAACGGAAAAACAAATGTGATGTCTCCATTATGTTTGTTCCTTCTTAAATGATCTCTCAAAGGCGAGCTTCAACCCAGACAGCCGGCGGTTATCAGAGGCATTATGACGAAGGTAAGAGGAATATCATCCTCCATCTCCTCCAGCTTCAAAGTGATCTGACTCAGGTTACAGAGGTGGGATTAAGGCAGAACGGCTGCTGAGATAGGACGGTTTCAACGCTCTTAGTTTTTCTCTTTTCCTGTTTCTTACTTCGCTTGTTCTTTGTCCATCAGTGATGTTGGTTCTGTAAAATGCCACTGCCTCCATTTGGGCTTGGACTATTTTAAAAAAGAGATTTAGCGCCTTCTAGCTAAGTAAGAGTAAAAAAAAAGCTTCAGATGCTGGTGATGCAAACGAGGCAAAAAAAAGAAAAAGATGAACATCTGAAAATTCATCTTCAGTTCCAGATTAAGCGTTACACAGCACAGAAAGTCAAATCCATAATTCCAAAAATCTGACAAAAACAGATAACAATCAGACTGATTATACAAGGTAAACAATAAACAAAGACAGACAACAGGAAAAGGGGGGATTAGCTTCAGTCCAGACGCTGCAGGAAACATCCACGTTTAAAAAAAGCACTCTTTAAATCACTCACAGCGACAGGCCTCGTCTGCATGGACTCTTCTGTAATCCTGTTATCTCAAACTCGCCAATTAGTTTTTGTGCCACAACGAGGTATCAAACTTTTCTTATCTCCAGGTCATGACTAACTATCTTGTCACGCTATGAAAGTGAGAAACAGTTTTGTCAGATGGTGACTTCAGATGTGGAGATCGACATCAGAGCGGCTCGGGGGGGCGTCGGCCTTTGTAGTCAGGCTCACTGAAGAGGAACCAAAGCGGTGGAGATACAGTCGGAGGAAGTGATTGATCAGCGCTCCACATTCTGCTTTAATCAGAGCGGAGCAGGCGGGAACTGCACCAAGCTTTTCTGCTCCAGATAAAATTCAAAGTTCACTTGAACTAACAGCTTTTACATTTCACTGTCTTCAGATAATGAGATTACTAAACCTTCATCGTGAGAAAATGGAGTTTGATATCTTTTGGCAATGACAATTAATTTGTTCAAGGGTAGACACGTCTGAAAACAAAAGTTCACTCCTAAACTTCTGTGCGTCTGAGCTCCATAAAGGAAGACACTGTACTTTTTATTCGTTTGCTTTCTTTTGGGGATGAGCGTTATTAGCAGATGTTAGCATATACGTGTTTAATGCATAGAAACATTTTTTGTTTTGTGGCAAAATTACAGAAATGTATTCTTGTCCTCAACCTCTAGAACTTCCTGGATCGAAGCTGAATGGATGATGATTAGATGATCTAATTTTTCATTTCCACCTCCTTCAGTCGTGTTCACAATCAACCAGACGAATACAGACGTCACTTCCATAGAATCCCAAAAAGTTTAACACATCAGCCACTAAAACAGTGAGGTAGACCAGCCAAACAGGTCCAAACATTTCTTTGTTCACATCAGCGAGCAGGCTGATTCTTCCCTGATGTACATCTAAATATCATTACCATCACCAACGCTCGATCTGCAGAGGAGCATGAAACCATCTGCATGACTTAGGTCTCCTTTTTGTTCCTTGGTGTTGTGGGTAACAGTAGGAGCTCACAGATGAATCGACACACAGATTTCCCAAATCACAACACTGCATGGAACAGAATCATTGAGATTTTCCCAAAAATCTATGTAAATATGAAAGAAAATTGTTGTAAAGGCAAACAGAACTGCTCAAACACTGTTTGATGGCACAGCCAGTGGTGAGTAACTTCTCAGTGACACCAGTCCAACCCAGCTGTGACTGGTCAGACTGAGACAAAATGATGTAAAGCAAACTGAGTTTTGATCTGAGTGATTTTCTTTGTAAATACTCGTTAGTACGAGACTGAACGCAGCAAAAAAATCTTCCCTCATCTGAGATCAGAAAGCAAAGACGTGGTCACATCAGCCACATGGAGCTATTTTTCACTTCTTACCCTTTTTCTCTGCTCATCTTCTTTCCCCTCCTCATCCTCCCTCTGTTCTCACCTGTCCTCTCATTTCCAGTCCTCCTCTTCCCTCGTCTGTCCCTCTCTCTGCCCACATCACTCCTTCTCCTGGTTATTCTAAGCTCCCTCGTCCTTCTCTCCTCTGCTATCCCTTTATTTATCTTCACCTCCTCGTCCTTCCTCCCCCCTCTCCTCTCTTCTCCTCTCCTCCTGCATGAAGTGGTTGCTGTTTGTTTGAAGTCGAGGCTTATTGAGCTCAGGTCTGGAGAGAGCAGCGCTACGTCAATACTACACACACACACACACACACACACACACACACACACACACACACACACACACACACACACACACACACACACACACACACACACACACACACACACACACACACACCGAGACAAACACCCTCTCCTCTTTCTCCCTTCAAAACTGTCTCTCACACACACACGCACGCATGCACACGCACGCATGCACACGCGCACGCACACACACACACACACACACACACACACACACACACACACACACACACACACACACACACACACACACACACTCCTCAGTCATCAATTAAGGGTGTGTATAGATCTCTCCCTGCAGCAGTGGTGCTTGTTTGGTTTCTACATTGTTTTCTGTTCCAGCTCATACATCTCTGTCTATGACACACACACACACACACACACACACACACACACACACACACACACACACACACACACACACACACACACACACACACACACACACTAGCATACTGCTGCACATTTAGCCTTTTTTGCCACAACGGGGGATGTTTTCCCAGAATCATTTCAGAGGCTAGTAGAACTTAATCTGCATTTAGACCTCGAGGGCGAGGTTCTAGTTTGGGTTCTGGGCTCTAAAAAGTTCCTGATCCCAGTAAATAAATCCCCACTCCTGATGTAAAAATCACTGATGGCACACAAGTAATCAGCAGATGGATGCTCAAACAGAAAATCTGTTTATTATCGTTAGAATTTCAACATTTAATTTAGAACTGCTGTAAATCAAACATAAAGGTAAACAAAGGCATCCTGGAAGTTCTGGGAATTATCAGGTGACAACAAAAGCATCATCAAAGGACCACACACACACAGACACACACACACACACCTACCCGTATAATATCTCATAACACAGATACAGAACTCTCCACTGAACCCGCAATCTTCCAGCAATGCAATGAATCATGGGAGCACAGGGACATGAGTGGAATTGCATGAGTGGCGTTGCAGTGTGTATGTGTTTGCGCGTGTACGTCTGCATGTGTTTCTCTATAGCTAAATGCATGACGAGGTCATTCAGAAAGCAACAACACTCGTCTTCCTCTTAAAAGCACAGAAATGGTTTCAACATCGACCCAGCATGCATTATGTGTGGTCACATGACTGCACGCACACACACATACAGTGCACGGTGAAGAAGCAGAAATGTGTGTCACTCAAAGCTTTTCTTTTTCTACAGAAAAAATGAAACACACAACGAAGCTTCACCTGGCTCCTTTTCTTCAACCAGGACACTTACAGTCCAGGTGAAGTGCCAGCAGGTGAGGCACTGAATCTGTAACTGAGCCTCACCTCTGACCTCTTAACCCCCCTGTGGAGGCGGCAGAGCGTAGACAAGGCACAATTTCCTCCACAGGGATCAAGAGAGGATCACATCGCATATTCATGGTACAGCAAAGAGCCGGGGATAAAAGCATCCACCATAAAGCACACACAGAGAGAGAGAGAGAGCGGCAGAGCGAGGTCGACATGAACAGAGAGAGAGAGAGAGAGAGAGAGAGAGAGAGAGAGAGTGGCAGAGTGAGGATGACATGAACAGAGAGAGAGAGAGAGAGAGAGAGCAGCAGAGCGAGGTCGACATGAACAGAGAACAGAGAGACAGAGAGAGAGAGAGAGAGAGAGAGAGAGAGAGAGAGAGAGAG
>NC_092074.1:22825074-22900074 GCF_039877785.1 Chaetodon trifascialis
GGTTTAACAGCTGGATCAGTGTTGGGATTTGAGTGAATGAACACAGAAATGTTTGATGCTTCATACGTTCACACCAGTTTGACCCTCAGTGGCGACATGTGAGCTGATTCCACAGATGAGGATTGATTGATTTGATGTTTGTTAAATTATTAAAATCATGAAAAACAGCTGCAGCGTGAAGAGTCTGTGTGCAGTTATGGAGGTTCAGGTTCGAGGTTTTTGAGGCAGATTTCATTTGTTGTTTGTTTGAAAAGTGTGTGTGTGTGTGTGTGTGTGTGTGTGTGTGTGTGTCCTCAGAGTCCAAATGATGACAAAGAAAAGGTTTTTTTTTTTTTTTTTTTTTAGAAAAAAAAGCTTCCATACAATTAATAGATTAATGAAAACGAAGCTTATGGGAGGAATTCAACAACTGTCCTCTAAACTTAAATTTAATACATGTAGAAAATAAATCTGTCAAACAAGAAGAAAGACACACACAAAAAAGCCACACAGCGAATGATTTGATTGGTTTATTTCATTCTTTTGTCACTGAGGAAACATCAGGTCAAAACTTCAAACAGAAACTGATTCAATTTCCCTTCTGATCGTTTCAGTTTCCTTTCCTTAATCAATACATCGTGATATCAGAAAAAATGAGGTCAGGAATAGGAAAGTTGTGAATAATCGTGGGGAAATTTCTTTCATTTAATCAAATAAAATGTGTCATCATGTTCGTTTTTTTTCATCTTTTCTTCTTTATCAATCATGTCTCATATTTTTCATTCATCACTTTGACGTCTTTTTGAGCGAGCTTTAGAAATGTGACCGTTAATATGCTAAATGTTCCCACTGCTTCATGGAAATTACCAGTAAAAATTCAAGAATTCAGAAAGATTTTCTCCAACTGCAGGAAAATAAGTTAGATAAGTTAGATAAGAGAGCAGCCGACAAAGTGCAGATTACGTTTCATTATCACAGTCACTGTGATGCTCCTGCTCTTCCCTCTGAGCCACATTTCTAAAGCTCATCCACGTCCACTGTTCCTCCTGCTGCTCGTGCACCCCCTCCTGCAGCATCAGCGCCCCCCTCCCAGCAGAGGAGCTGTGTGTCTGCGATCGATAGAGCGGCCTGTGTGTTTGGGGAAATGCATTAGCGAGCGATCACTCGGGAGGTTTCCTGCTCTGCTGCTGAGTCCACGTCTCCTGATGCTGAACACACTCACCTACACGGCTCGGCCCAGAACAGACACTTTAATCAATTCAGCCCACGCACGAGAGTTTCATTCGCTCTGTGAGACGTCTGTCACAGGAGGACAGGACCGGAGGACAGAAATCAGCTGTTTCATTAGGAAGAAAGTGATAAACGTAACGTCAGGAGGCAGGACGTCTTTTCTTTGTGTCAGATTCTAAAAATGTGCGTTTTACATGACGGATTCAGCACGTTCAGGTAAAAATGATCCTGTTTCAGTTTGTAATTCCACTTCTCTGTTCTCAGGGACAGTTTACTGGCTCGTTCATCATGATTCATCTCAGGGCGCTGAAGCAAAGCGGCCAGTGTGGACCCATGCAGGCAGACAGGAAATGAACGAAAAGCACAGGAAGAAGAAGAAGAAGAAGAAGAAGAAGAAGAAGAAGAAGAAGAAGAAGAAGAAGAAGAAGAAGAAGAAGCTGTCTTCATACTGTGTGTTCTGGACCTTCATGTGCAGTGAAACATGCTGTCCGTCTGTTTATGTGAAAATCAACATTTCCCAGATTCTCTTTGTTTTTCAATAAATTCTTGTTTTCTAAATCTGATTTTGAACATTATTCTTATGCGTTTAAAGCTCTGGCTGTGTTCTTACTCCTCTGCTGTACTTCTAATTGAACTCATCCGAAAGCTAAACTTATCAGACGTGTCAGTGAACGTTATCTCCGCCTGCACGTCGGTCAGTTCTGCGAGTCTCTGCTTCTTTATAGATCACTGGATTTTCTGATGTTAGTGAGAGGAAGCGTGAAAACGATGGTGCTGATGGAGCGTTAAGACTGAGCACTTCAGAGCACTGTAGATGAACTTCACATCCCTCACTGGTGTCTCATTGGAAATATTAGATATGAACGTGCTAAATGATTCATCTATCAGCCCTTCAGGCTGGGCAGTCTTTCTACTGATGTTTCTTCTCCAAAATTCTGCAACTTCCCTTTAAACTCTATAATTACTGAACCCAAATTTTAACCAAATGGGCGTCACCTGGTGGGATGAACAGAGAGGAAATCATCACAGCTGACTATTGGCTGAGACACCTGTCAATCAAGCTAATGCTCCCACAAAATAACTTCCTAATTGTATTAAGTAAAATTTACTCTCAGGACCCAAATTTCTTGATTTTAAGAGAGAAGTCAGGCTTTAGTAATGAGGATAAACCATCTGGTGGCCACTAGTGGCCATCAGTGACACTGCACCGCGCTCCTCCATCAGCCTCAGGGCTCAGCCATGATGCCTCTCAGGTAAAAGCAGCTCAGAAATCTGCCGTCTTCAGTCCCTCTGAGCTGAGACTTGGACCGTCATCGTGCTGATCTTCAGCCGCTCTCTTGGCATTCACCGCGTGCCTTAATTGTATGGACATTTAAATCAAGGTCCGCTGTGAACACGAGGAGAGTCGACCCTTCTCCTGATTCGTCTTCCGGCTCTCTGTGTCCTCATCTGTCTTCCTGTCTCGCCCTCACCTGCTTTGTCCACTTCGGCTCAGTTTTCTTTGGCTTTTTGCTCAGTTTCATGCAGCTCAGCTCCAGTTTGTCTCATTTCTTCCTGCTCTGCTCGGCCCTGCTTCGTCCCTTCATCTCTGTGTCCAGCTTCACTGGTCTTTGTCCACTCTGTCCCTCAGCAGCTTCCTCAGCCATCCAGCCATTGTTGGTGCCACATTATTTTTTTGTATTTAATACCAAAAGCACTGAGCGGCACTGATAACATGAGAAGGAAGAAATCTTCCAAACTTATTAAATTCATTTGAGCCATATTTGAGCTCTTATGACACCACGTCAGGTGACCTTTGGCCTATTTAAACGTAATTCAAACATTCAGTGTGTTGTACAAATACGCTGACTGCTGCTTACACTAATGAACGAACGTGTATGCTGATAACTACTGACCACACTGACAGTAACATTCATGATGACGCTGATGCTGATTACACTGTTTCCTGTCGTTGCACTGACTGCATGATGTATTGGTGAGAACAGCGGCTGAACGCCGTCACATCACGACGGCTCTGCCATCGACGTGTTTCTCTTCCTGCAGCCTGAAGACAGACAAGCAGCTCAGGAGAGTTTAAGATGCTACAGTGTGTGTGTGTGTGTGTGTGTGTGTGTGTGTGTGTGTGTGTGTGTGTGTGATGTCCCGCTGACCTCCACACAATATGCTGAGACAGCTTCTAGTCAAGGACGAAATTGACAAACTATGCGTCTCATATTGACCGTTTAAAGATGAATGACTCAGTGATCCTCTCTGAAAAACTGACCATGATGACCGACTCCAGCGTTCTGCACCTTTCATCTGCCATGATGGGCTTTTGCAGCCTCTGGTTCCCATTGGTTCCCACTCATTTATCACTTTGTTGTGAAAATCGATCTGCAGAGACATAAAGCCGCTCACTTTTTAGTTTTGCTTTTCAAACCCTTTAAGCAAATAAAACCTACTTGCATCTCATCTCACAGGTTGTACACATTCAATCAAATTATGTTTTTTATTATTTGACGGCATCATTTTAAGGGCCTGAAGAGAATAAATCAAATAGTGTTTTGTGTGTCAGACATGCTGTTCACTGAGATGAGTCTCTGCAAAGTGATTCTCATAGCTCAGTGAAATGAGTGGGAATCAATAGAGGCTTCCTGGAAGATCTGACAACACATTTTTTTTTAATCTGCAGCATGAGGAGGAAAATAATCAAAAGTGATGAACAGATGCAGTTTTTACGCATGCAGAAAACACCGGCATGGCCCTTCAGGCAGCACTGCGCACCATTAAAGCATTATCCTCCATTATCCAGCAGCAGCAGCCATAATGCACGTTCTTATACACCACTGCATTAACGGCACAGCTGCAGGGGAAGCTGCTGCTGCTGCTGCTGCTGCTGATCCCACATGAGCTCCCACTCCTGTCAGCTCCACAGACACCAGGACACGCTGCATTGTTTTTTATCTTTTCATTTGCTGCAGATGGAGCGGCAGCATCTGTGCTGCTCAACGGCTCCCCGGCAGAGGAGAGGAGAGGAGAGGGACCCATCTGCAGCCTCATTAACCGCTGAAATGCTAATGACCCAGATAGCTCGTGTAGGCTAAAATGCAGAGGGGAGGAGGGGACGGCTGCCTTTGTGGGGGTCGGGCGTGTGTGTTGGAGCCTATATTAAAAAATTCTGCAATACTGGAGTAAATCCACCCCCACAGAATCTCTTACATGCCTTGAATCGTGGCATGATGAATGGTTTATCATATAATAAATAATAATGGGAATAATAAGGTTGTAGTGTTTTATGTAACACCATGACGACCAGCGCGCGCCTCTGTTACTGTGTGACACACTACAGATGCATGTTATGAAGTGTGTGTGATATGATCTGGGTGTGTATCCTGTGTGTGTGTGTGTGTGTGTGTGTGTGTGTGTGTGTGTGTGTGTGTGTGTGTGTGTGTGTGTGTGTGTGTGTGTGTGCAGCCTTTTCGCTCATATTTCAGAAAGAGGCACAAATAAGAAGTTCCGCAGAGCACGACAGCACACTGCGGCTGATGCAGGAGCAGGTTTAGCGCAGATGAAAGGATGCAAGAGCTGGAGGAGGTTTTAAAAAGGCCTTCAAAATGACCGGTTCAAATGAATAAACGTTGTACATGTGTGTGGAAAAACCGAACAACAATACCTTTCAGCGGCACGGTGCAGGGTAAATGGCGCAGTTTTCTATTTTTTGAACCATCAGCGGAAATTTACTGACATTTGATGCAGCCAAAATAAGCAGCTCAGACCTTAAAACACACCGAGGCAGGAGCTTCTGTTTGTCCGGTGACAGAACGCTTCTAACCGGCTTGATTTACGTGCGCCGCCCGGTCCGCGGTCCTCTCCTCTGGAGGTCCATGCAGGGATGCTGAGGATGCGGAGGGATGCTGCGGCGGATGCGGAGGTCGGATCGTCCTTTTCTGCCGCAGAACTGAGGAAAAACAGGATTTTCTTTCCTCCAGACGAACTCTTCAATCACAAATAGTCCAAACCCAGAAGAGTACCGGAGCCAAACAGAATCCTAAACCCTGAAAATGAGGCTGTGCGCGCGCTGGGTGCAGTCAGGAGGTGGATACAGTGGCTGAATGGATGGAGGAGAGAAGTTGGGCGCAGTCAGAGGCAGAGAGGAGAGGGAGGGGGTGGTCCTCTGAAAGAGAGGGAGTCAGATGGTTTTTACATCCTCAGCAGCTTCCAGCTCCGTCCTCTCTCTGCTGTTCATCCTCTTCTGGGGGGGGGGGGGAATCTGCCTCACCGAACAAACCGAGTGAAGCCATCCATCTGAATCTGAGCTGTCATCAGTACAGTGTTCATGGTTTCAAGACACAACCACTTCAAACCATCTGAATGGAGACACGTCAGGCCTCACAGCGTCCCTGAACATCACACTCATGTGTCTGATGATGGTGATCAGGTCTCAGCTGGTTCGTCCCGGAGCTGCTGGAGGGGGCTGAGGTCAGGTCTCTGTGCAGGCCAGTCGGGTTCATCCACACTAAGTGGGAAAGCTGCTTCTTTACGGTTTTGTGCATGCGGGTGCTGCTCTGTCGGGCCTACGGCGGTGCCTCCACCTTTCTGTCTGAGTCTTTGGGTGGGCTCGTGTGGGTGGTGTTTATGTTGCTGAGCAGGATGAATAATTTTTATGAAAATCTTTCCTTATATGTATGTCATTTAAATATGTATTCATGTCATTCTGTTCACATTTTCTGCACGTGAAGCACACTGAGCACACGCTGAGCTCCAGGCTACGATACAACAAATCTGACTACAAAAACACTTTCGGCTGTATGACCTGTGGAGCCGAAGCATTTTTGTTTATTGTATAATAGGATTTGATGTTTGTTTCCTTCCTTGGAGGTCTGAGAACACTGATGTCAATTTCACCTCACTGCAGAGGCTAAGCTAGGCTAAGCTAGCTCAGCGCAAACATTGAAAACAGAATATGGCTAACCTCACCTTAGCGTCATTAAAGGTGCTTTCCAGTAACGTAAACAATCTTATTTATGCGTTGCATCTTGTGTATTTAGCAAACACAAATCAGGACGTTTCTTTTTGTGGAGTCTAACTTTCTCCGGTTTTCCGTGTGCTAAGCTAGGCTAAGCTAGCTCTGCACAAATGTATGTATATGTTGTAGGCCATTTTTTGTATTCAACAAACAGGACGTCGCAGTGTAAGGAGCCATTAGCCTTAGCATCGCAGCTAGGCTATGATTTTCTTATGGTGGCGACTAACTTCTTGTTTTCAGTCTGCTAAACAAGGCGACACAAAAAATCCATTTGGAGCTAGCATTATGACAACAAATTACATTTAAATTCATCCACTCAAGTGATTTTAGGTTAATTTATGTCCATTTCACAAAACTATAAATTGTGGTACCATTAAAAACAACCCAAAGCAAATTATCTAATCAGCCAGCATTTCAGACTCTACTCCATTCGGTTGCTGAGGGTTGAACGGAGCGATGAAGAGGAGATAAAAACCACTGAAACCCAGTTCAAGCATTTTAGCCAGGCATGAATCTTAATTAGACGCTCATAATATCCAGCCGATGAGAGCATACCAGGCTTCCCGAAGTGAAAACCAGCCGTGGGTCGAGCTGAATGTGACCAGCTTTTTGCTTCTGTGGATGCTTGTTTGCATTGTGATGCAGCTGACAGCGTTATTTGGGTCTTGGTCTTTGGTCTTAGATCTTGCTTCGATAAATTTCACCAGCTGAGGAACCTGAAACATCAGCACCCCCTAAAACATGTCAGAGGCAGCAGACGTTAAGCTGCATCTCCTCCAAAACTGCCTTCCTCTGCGGTGCTGTGAAATTATGCACAAGCCTCCTGAATTATTGATGATTCTCACCTTCATACCGGGATAATCAGACAACGAAATTAATATTTTTCCAGCACGAGCAGCGTTCCTCCCGGGTTCTTCCATATGGCTCGTCATCTGTCCCCCTCCATCCCTCCCCCCACCCGGCGTACTGGGAACCAGTAGACTGATGGGGGCTGCTGTGCACTCGTTTGACTGCACATTTCAGCCACAAACCATGAAATAATCAGTGGCTTTCATCTTATGGATCCTCATTTTCTTCAACCAACCACAAGTACTGCAAGCGGCTACTTAAACTGGATGATTTGAGGGTAGTTTTATTTGTACACCTTCTAATTTCCCCATTTACACTCAAAATACACACATATACACACTGTATATAATATATATATATATTTCATATTTGTTCATAATTTCTCATCTATATTTATGTCACGCATTAATTTAACTGTATGCTTACACACGTCATCTATTAATTCTGCTTAATTTTATCATTCTTGTCTGCAGATTTTCCTGATGTGAAGGTGAGTTTCAGTATATTTGATTACTGTTATCTACTTGTTCCTCTGTACATTTGTTTTTGTATTTTACTGTGATACATTTTTTAGATGATTTGCTTGATGTTTTAATTATTTGTATGAGTTTAATAAAAAAAAACTTTATGCATATAAATCCCCTGATCAAAGCCCCTTTTACATATACAATGATAATTTATGCACTGTGAATAAGCATATTAAAACTACACAACTAAATTACCCAAAAACCAGAGTTTTTAGTTTGTTATTAATATCTAGAGGGACGTGTGGTTGCTAACAGGAAACATCACAAAAAAAGAAGAAGGAAACAGGAAGAAGTTGGTGTTGATTGCCTCAAACATGTTGGCAAAATCTCAAGTTAGGACACGACACCAAAAAATCTGTTTCCATCCACTTCTACTGTGCAAACGCTTCACACCACCTCCTTTCATAACCTGTCCATGACCTACTTTAAAAAGTGTTTGGATGTGTCACAAATGCATGAAAATGCAGGACTAGATCAAACTTTGCTTTCTAAATGAAATGATATGGGCAATGATCTAACTGCCCTAATTAAGTTATGCTTGATTAAAGGCCTGATTAAATTAAAACACTGAGACTAAAGACATTTACAGAGGTGACATAATCAAATTACTGTAATAGATTGTAGGTCAAACACTGGGGAAAGCAGCTTCCAAATTGAATAGCCTGACCAATATCACACATTAATAAAGGTAAACGTGCAGCTTTGGTTGCATTAATATGTGTCCCATGTAAACAACGCTCCATAGAGCACAGGCATAAACAATAAACAGTTACCCATGTTGCAGAATTGCAGAGGAAATTAGCAGAATTTGGATGCATATTTGACATCTGGCTTGGGAATCCCAGATACCCGACTTCTCCATCAGAACTTGAACCTTGATTTTGTAAAAACTTTTTTTTTTTTTTTTTAAATTGCAGATTGCATATGTAAACTATATAACTCAGAGTGGAGCTGTGAGCAAAACACCTGTGTCAGTCCTGTTAAAAACAGCCACAGGTGAGACCAACGTAACAACAATGTAGCAGAAATAAAACTTACGCAGTGAAAATGAGCTGTGGAATTGAAGCCGTTGGCAGTTTGCCGATCCACCAAACTCCATTCATAAATCTACCAAATTAGTGTTATTCTACAAAATGCTGACGGTACACTTCTTCAAACTGTACCATCGATTAACAGAAGAAATAACGAAGCCGTCTGGTCAATTCGGCGCACGTGATGTTATTTTAACAGTGGGAAGAACCAGTAAAATAGTAAGATGTGAAAAGTTTCTCCACCGTTACTGTTAAGCATCGTTGGTGCAGGAATTACTTTTTTTCTTGAGTGTTAAATGGCTTCTCTCATGTTTCTGTGAATGTTTATGGCCCATATATTCAGGCACGACCGTTTGTTTGTGGTCCTGGTCAACAGCACGTGGGAACTTTGTCGTTACACAAGCTCCGTGTTGACGTTCTGGACGGTAGCTGTTATGTAGCAAGCTTAGCTAACGGAGCTAGCCGTCAGTGCGCAGCAGGTGTGCAGGGGCTCCTGTCCTTCAATGGTCTCCTCCTCCAGGCTCAGTCTACTTTGGCGTCACTTTCTTAACAGCAGAATGGGTGAAATGGCCTCGAAAACCCAGATGCCGACTCCAGAGACAGCGCTGCCCGGCCGGACTGCCAGCATTAAAGTGTCCGGTAAGACTGATGCCGGCTAGCTTTAGCATGCTAACGTTAGCTTGTTTAGCTAAATATGTAACTTCCTGATGCAACCGCGTTAGATAACGAACCAGTGTGGCCAGTTTGTTGGTTTATATGGTTTTCTGGCTACCCCAGGCTAACGGCGCCTTACTTACACGACGGAAACAGATTCAGTTAAATAGACGTAAACTGGTTTTAAGGTTTGTTAGAGATGAGTAGCGGCTTTCCTCGAAAACAGACGAAAGTGTCCCCGGTGTCCCACAGCTGAAAGACGGCTGGACTCCACCGAGCTGCTGAGGAAGCGGACAGCACAAACCCACTGCTACTGAATGCAGGTGGACATAATGGACAGCATCAGTAGACATTTGAAAGTGTGACAGCATTTACAGACTGATTACATCACTTGACAGGACGCTTAATGTTTGTAAGAAACTCGTGGAGGTTGGGAGTTAAATAACATGACATGTGACACGACCCCTCACAGCAGCAAAGGATATTTAAAACATGATTTAAAATGTCATGTGTGGGTGAAGATTTCCAGATTTGACAACCAGAAAGACAAAAATACAGAAGACAGGGTGGGACAGATAGGACTCTGTAAAACATCAGTAAAACCAGAATCTATCATCAATAATCAAACTGCAGTTTTCTGAAGTGTTCATGGTTCATGTCCTAATCTTCTTCATCCAATCATGTGTTCACAAAGCGGTGAACCTGGCCCTGGCCCGTGGACACATCGAGCTGACGACCCCTGAACTTAAAGAGACTTTGGTCAGATGTCAGCGTTTCTGAGAGTTTCATTACTGTTGGAGCAGACGTCACCATTTCCTCGGTTTGAAACGCGTTCAGTCGATGTTCAGGTCTTAATTATGACCGTGAAACCAGGATATATACAACTTATCATATATCTGTATATTTTGATGCCTAATGTCAGCAAAGTCCACGACAGATTGTTTGCAGATGACGTCACTTCGCTCTTTTGTTGCTGCGAGCTGCAGATGGAGGGCAGGAAGTGATTTTCTGCTCAGGAAACACTTTAACGCACAGTCAAAATGCAGATGTTTTACGTCGTTTACGGTCGCTCAGATCGATCAAACCAAGAAACCACAAGGAGCTTTTATTAAGTGCGAAGTATTGTTGTTCATAAGGGTGAAAAATGCAAGAAATTAACTGAAAACGCTGGAAAAAAATGTTTTGTTTACTGTCTGCGGTCGGCTAATGGTGGAAATGTTCTAACGTTAGTTTTTGTTTTAAATCTGTGGTGACAGATTTAAATTACAGCTACAAGCAACAAGACGAACACTTGTTAAATCAGCGTTAGTGGTTTTAACATAAAACAGCTGAACAAACAGTATTTTCTATCCTCTTTGACAAACTCTGAAATGATTCAGACGTCCTCAGTGGACCAATGTGGACACTCATGATTTCTGCATGTCAGCAGAAACCTCTTTACACATGTAAGAAAATACAATTAATCACTTATTAGTCTTTAATTACATTAATTTGCTCAGAATCTGTGATTTAGACAGATTAATATTGTGAATTAATGCATGAACTTGTCTGTGAAGATAATATTGAATTATTGGTGCTAATCTGAAGAATAAGGACGCTGGTAATAAACATCAGATATTCACAGCTTCAGTTCAATAATGCCAGTGTTGGCTTTTAATAATCCTCACATATGTGGGTTTATTTATTTATTCTGAAGGATAACTGTCACTGTAACGTGGAAACGGCTTCAACACAAAGTGTGTGTTTGTGAGATGGAGAGTTTTCAGTGTGTATAAACAGACCGACAGCGGCGGTGAGTTGGCAGTGGGGGCAGTTGGCAGCGATCTGCCCCCTCTTCACTACAAGTGAGGGCGCTGAGTGTTGGCACATGATGAATAGATCTGCACTGGCACCGAACAAAAGACACAAGACACACACTCCCAGACACACACTCAGTCACTAGCCTTTAACATTAAGCAGAGAGAGATGACAGCAGGAAGCAGCGAGTGGTGGAAAGGTTGTGGACAAGTTGCTGTTTGTTTGTCTTTGGGTTAAAGAGGAGCGGTGAGACGGGACGAGCGAAGGGTCAGATGTGAGTGTGAACGAGCCTCTTACATCCAGTTTTTGTTCATTTACCAAAGGGGTTTTTGTGGACTGGAGGGGATTGGACGGGGGAAGGAGGATGTGGCAGTGGAAGGGTTAGGAGGGCGGGGGTCCACCGCGGAAGGACGATTGGGACGGATGGATGGATGGATGGAAGGGGTTCAGACGGAGAGGCAGACACGCTGGAGCATCGCCAAGGCTTCTCGGGAACGCTGCCACGATGGAGCGAGGCGAAGAAAGAGCGAGGGAGCAGAGAGGGAAGGAAGAGCCATGCCTGCAGTGGAGAGACTTGGCAGGGCTTCCCCTCCTTTGTCTGTCTGGCTCAGGGCTGCAGCGCCAGAGGAAATCAAGAGATGTCCAGGCGTGGTGGAGGTGGTGGAGGAGGTGGAGGACGGGGACGAGCTCTGCCTCGGCTCCGAAAAGACGAGAGAGGAAAAAGTACTTTGAAACGGCTGAAAACTCGGATTCTGAAAGGGCGTTTTGGAAAGCGAAAAACAAAACAGGCGATTTTCTCTTCCTGAACGATTCTCAGCGTCGGAGACGAAGTGAAACTCGATCGCAGAGTCCGATAAGCCGACCTGTACTTTCAATGCCGACAAAGTAGTGCGATTTTTTTTTTTTTTTTTTCGACTAGCCAAACGTCTCCGACCTGGACGAGGACATCAGAGTCCAACGGTGGCCAGAGGAAGGCCAACCCTTCACCGAGCAAGAGGTTTGTGTGAGTCACTGTCTGTCTTTGAAACGTCTTCAAACCAGTTGATTGTTGTTCGGATGTTTTGGTGGTTTGACGTCAGTTTTAGAGCTGAATCTTAATGTTGGAGCTGGGACGCAGAGAGATGTCTGGTGTGTTGTTCTGTGGTGCGACGACTTGTTTTGTCTGGAAACCGAGCTGGAGGACATGAAGCAGGCCGAGTCGGCCCAGAAGCCTCGACCAGGAGCCGGGCTTTCCTCTGGTTTGACCTCTGTGGTGTCTTCTCTCGGCTGACTTGGTTGACGTTGAACTGAAGCCTTCAGGTTTAGACTCGTTCATTGTTGACCTTTGAAACAGTCGTCGATAAAACCTGATCTCAGCCTCCATTTAGTCGATCTTCTGGAGCTTCTGTCACATGATCTGAAGGTCTGAAGGCAGTGTCAAAAGTTTCCAGCCTGTTTCATCTCCTGCGCTCAGCAATGATCTCTGCTGCACCTGTGACCACACCCAGTTGTGATGTCATGAGGTGTCGGAGTACACCTGAACGTCACTGCAGCCAAGTTACACCACCGGAGGTCAGCAAAAACAAGGTTTTCAGGGGATGAGAAGGTGTTGAGTTTAAAAGTTCATTCTTGGTCCTGGAGGCAGAAGGTGATGAAAGAATCTCACCCAGGGTTCATTCAGTGGCCGTCCTCCAGCTTTGGATTGTAGATTATTGATCGTAGCTCGATCCCAGATCAGAAATATTCTATTGAATCTATATTTGATAATTATGAGACTGAAACTAGCAAAATTCAAATGTTTGCTCCTTCAAAATCCTTCAGTCATGTGACTCATGTTGCACACACAGCTAATAATGAAACAGGCATTTTTTGGAAATTAATGATTTGATTATTGATTATTTTCTCAGTTGATTGATGAAGCATTTTGTCCATCTGTTTCTTATCATATATGACAACAAAAAAGCATCAAATCCTCATATTTGACCGGTGGGAGCCGGATTAGATAGATTAGATGGATTAGATGGATAGATGAAAAATCCTTTCGACTGAATGATCCAATAATCTTCAACACCAACAACCTGCAAAGAAGTGGAACGAAACACAAAAATACAATTAAATTGTGTCTCTAATGATGTGGTAACTGCAGAATAATCTAATAATTACGCTGTTTTTAGGCTGTTTGGTATCAAAACTTTCCTCCTCTTCAGTGTATTTATATTCACTGTTTAAAGTCTCTCTGGCCTCTCGCTCTTCTAACATTAGCCCGGGAACATGAGTGTAATGTACACAACTCATTAGTCACAGTGGGATTCATGCTTGGGGTCAGAGGTTGCTCCCCCTCCCCCTCCACACCCACACACAGATGGACAAAAGTGAAAAGTGAAGCCTAATGAAGAAGTCAGCGTCGTCTTCGTCGCCGCTTAACGCAGATGTGTTCAGACATCCAGCAGCTGCTTTTTAATTAGCAGCTGTAAATCATCATTATTGCGGCTCGCTCCGGTGGCACGGCCACTTTTCACGTCTCTTTCTGCGGAGGTTCACGGAAATATCAGGGAGGACCGAGTGCTAATGACTTCAGCTCATCACAAGTTTATTTGAGAAAGAAAAAGTTGTTTGTGGAAGCCAGAAAACCCTGCGAGCAGCTGATATTAACGTCTGCTCACCACAGCGTTTTGAATACATGCATGTTTTTATGAGGTTTCTTTATAATTACTTTACTGGAGTATTTTCATCTGCTTCACTGCATCTGACTGATAGATTTTTACACACAAAACACACAAGAGCTTATGAAACTAAACTCCTATTAAACCACAGTAAGGAGACAAACACTGAAACCATTTATCAATTAAAATTAGTTTGTTGATTGGCAACTCTTTTCAGTGTTGTTTAAGTCATTTAATTCAGCTTTTCCTTTGAATGATTTGAATGTATGTGTCCTAATGTGGAACAAACATGGTGAAGCCGTCAATTTGGGCTCATTGAGACCACATTTCTCACTATTTTCCAAACCAGACGATCAATCGATCGATGGAGGAAATGATCAGCAGATCGATCAGAATGGAAAGAATCACAAAATACTTTAAAATGAGCTCCGCCTCAACCAGCTCCAACAGTGAAATCCTGCTTTGACATGAATGAGGAGACACAATAATCTAATAATAATCTGAGATCAGAGACAAGAGGACAGACAGTCTCAGGGGACATTTAACTGCACTGAGTACTTTTATTTTCAGTAGCTGAAGTACATTTTACTTTAAAGTTGGAGTTGGTGACGTAAGAGAAGAAGAGTAAACTAGATGAAGCTGGTGCTGTAAACTGGTGTCAGTCTCAGCATTAAGCACAGGAAGCGTTTTCCACAAGGGGAGGTCATGTGATCAAACACAAACTCTTTGCTCATTTATTAAATATAACTGACCTCCTGCACCAAATATTTCATGAGTCCATCAGTCAACGTCGGCGTTTTCTGCAGCGCACACACACACACACACACACACGCACACACACGCACACACACACACACACGCACACACACGCACACACACACACACACGCACACACACACACACACACACACACACACACACACACACACACACACACACACACACACACACACAGCCTGCAGAGACTTATTAACCCCAACCACTGCTCTAATTACATACGATCATAGCTGTCAATCAAGTGTTTCAAAGTTTTAGAGAAGAAGAAGAAAAGGAGAACAAAACAGGAAACGAGGTGGAGAAGGTGGAGAAGGCGTAGTGCACTTTGTGACCAGAGAAATAGAAACACAGCTTCACGGTCACTAACGTTCATCTTCAGGGAAACAGGAGAAACTTTTTGCTCTCAGTTTCCAAATGATTCCCAAATTTCCTGCAAACAACCAGGAAACTTTGTACTGACTGAAGGGAACATATGCACACTTCTTAATAAGTAATTTCAATTAGAAATAAGTGTTTCTTTGTCTTTTAAGGACATTTTGCCTTTAATTTCATGTCAAATGTCATATCATTAATGAGAGAGGGTGGAGGATTTGGTGGCATCTAGTGGTGAGGCTGCAGATTGCAACCAACTGAGCACTCCCCTTTATTTTCAGGTTTTATTAGATTCCATTTCTGCCAATAGACCCTCCACGCTGGACCTTTAATCCAGAGGAAAACCTGCTCGATCCCGACCTTAAAGCCCCGACCCGGACCGACTCGAGTCCAGAAAACTGAGGTTTCAGTTTCATGATCTGCAGCTGGACACGTGATTTCCATGAAACGTGAAACATTTAAACAGCTAAACTTGTATTTAACCGGCCACTGAAGACAAAGCAGTGCAACGCAACGTGCGGCCTTCATCGCCTTTGAGTGTTTCTAAGATTGAGTCCTCCACGTTCACAGACCGGCCCGAGCGTCTCCTCAGCGACAGCCTTGGCCATTGTGCCTGAAGCCCATTGACGCCCATGAAGCGGCCTGCTTTTCTTACAAATACTCGCTCTATTCATAAAAATGAATAATTTAAACAAGCACGCGGCTTCCTTGAGATGTCCTGTGCGTCGGGAGACGAGCGCAGAAGGCTGTCAGCGGCAAAACAATGAGGACAACGCTGATGGCTGTAATGATGGGCAGCAATAAAAACAGCGATGGCAATCTGAGAGGGAGGAGGATGGAGGGAGAGAGAAACTGTAGCACGGAGGAATAAATGGAAGGAGAGCCATGGGTGGAGGAGGGACGATCAGGGAAGGGGGGAGCAGGAGGAAGATGAAGAAACCAGGCAATCAAGAGGAGGGAGGGTGGGGGAGGTTACTTTGGAGATTTAATTGCAGAGCAGTTGAGGCAATCTTCTCTGTGTGTGTGTAGACTCTCCAATATCCCCCAGCCACACATTAGCTGCAGTCCTCCATCCATCACTGTCAGGTCTGCAGCTCCAGGGGGAGGAGAGGGGGGAGCCCTGGACGCTCAGGCCAGGCTGGAGCTCCGCTCAGGGGCCGCGAGCGAGGCCGGGGCCTCGTCTCCTGCTCTTTTAACTTCCAATGAGCAGAGAGAAACGAGGAGCGGAGCGAGAACGTCGCCGTGCCGACAAAGCAGCTGATCGTCATTTTCACCGTCGAACGTTCAATGAATCGAATCAATCGAATCGATCGAATGAGACTTTTTACTTTCAAACAATGTTCAATGTTTAGTTTGTTCTGAATCAGCTGTGCAGACATTTCATTGGTGTAAAAATGGACGATTTAAAGCAGCATTTCCATTTTTTCACATTTAACAAACGTTAGCATGATCTGGTTAGCACGCGCTGGTTAGCACGCGCTGGTTAGCACGCTCTGGTTAGCACGCGCTGGTTAGCACGCTCTGGTTAGCACGCTCTGGTTAGCATGTCTGAGAGCACCACAGAGCTACCGTAGCTTGCTGTGTTGTCCGTTGTGGACATTTCAGCTGCACTTCACTGGTGTTATATGGGCATGAACACGACTTAAAGCATATTTTATGCTAACGTGCTGCTCCTGTTTGGAGTCCATCCAGAGACCTTTTTGAGCTCCTCTGTCCGTCCTCACATCCTGTGACCTCTGTGAGCATTAGCTGATGGACTTCCTGGTGCTTTTCGTTCTGCCTCTGCTGAACGACGGAGGGAAAAAACATGAGAATGAAGCAAAAACTAAACGAGGAAATGTGGACAGAGACGGGGACAGGGACGCAGCAGCCTGACTCAGCAGTTTGCTCTCAGTCGGTGACGTCACCACACTTTGTCTCCTGGGTCATCTGTGATTGGTTAAATGTACTGAAGCTCACCTTTGCAGCGTGATTGATCCACCGTCAATAAGCTGATCTGAATCTTTAGACGTGAAACCCTCAGTGATTCAGTGCTGAGCTGTTTGTTTCAGCTTCACGTCGTTTCGTTTTGTTATCGCTGGTTTCACTCCAGAAAATTAAAAAGTGAAGGACGTGATGAAAGGACACCGAGATAAAACGCAGCCCGTCGAGTGCTGATTGGCTGATTCTGGAGCAGCGCTGCCTGCCTTCACACACATAGGCCTGAGCTGAAATAGAGCAGCACTAATGGAGAAAGAGTGTGTGTGTGTGTGTGTGTGTGTGTGTGTGTGTGTGTGTGTGTGTGTGTGTGTGTGTGTGTGT
Source organism: Chaetodon trifascialis (assembly GCF_039877785.1). NCBI lineage: Eukaryota > Metazoa > Chordata > Actinopteri > Chaetodontiformes > Chaetodontidae > Chaetodon > Chaetodon trifascialis. Next base: position 22,842,239 of record NC_092074.1, read on the forward strand.
GTGTGTGTGTGTGTGCCACAGATGTCGCCATGGATAAAGGCCTGTTCTGTGATCAGGCTTATTATTGTGACAGGATTTAGGGAGCTGTGGAAGAGACTGGGAGGCAGGCTGGTTGCGCACATGCACACGCACACGCACACGCACACGCACACGCACACACACACTCTTGTACCTAAAATGAAGTGGTTAGCTGTTTGATGTGAAGTGTCCTGAAGTGCTTTCTAGCCTCTTTCACTGCTCTGAACCACCAAATAAAAGAAAATTAGTCGCCAGTGCAAACAGTCAGAAACAGGCTTTTATGCAGTTGAAGTAAAAATCATCGTGCTCGCAGAAAGAGGACGAAAACTACCAGCAGCCTCTTCAAATCCTCCTCTCGAACGACAGCAGAGCGCCGTTTGTACGGCGGAAGAAACCTGCAGCGAATATTTTTAGATGCATGGAGTGTTTTTACCTTCGTCTGCTCGGAGAGCTCGTGTGAGGTCAAGCAACGCTGTGGAAATGCATAGAAATTCATAGTGATGAGTCTGAAACACACACACACACACACACACACACACAGTTCAACCTCACACAAGAATATGAATTCAGTTCATCTACAAGAAGCGTTGTTATCATTCGCAGAGACATAAAGACGACCACGAGAACGGCGTTTCAAAGGAGGGACGCGTGGAATAATTACTCAGGAACGCGCCTCCATGTTTACAGAGTGTGTGTGTGCGTGTGCGCGTGTGTGTCAAAGAAAAGGTAACTCTAAAGCATTAATGAATCTCTTTCCCTCGTCTTAACCTTGTGGTTATGAGGCTATTTTTGATTTAATAGTATATTGGCTTTGTTGACTAATTGCTGCTCCGGCAGCTTGAGAGCGTGAAAAGCTGCAGAGGCAACATTCACGCCTCCTCCTCAAAGAGCTTCCCAAAGTGCTCTCCGGTTGGCCGCTTGTGTCGTGTTGGCGGGTGGAACTCAGGGAAAGATCCCGTCCTCACCACTGCAGCCGTGACTGTTTGTGGGTGGTGTTAGTGGAGGAGATGAGGTGAAGCTCCTGCGTGTGACGGTCACCTGCTGCCGGAGACGCCATGCAGATGTGAATTTTACATTTCTGTGTTCGGATTAAACGAATGAGTTATGATGTGTTAATCAGTGAACTTGATGAAGGGGATTTTGGACAGAGCGAGGCTAACTGTTCCCTCTGCTTCCAGTCTTTATGCTAAGCTAAGCTAATCATCATCTGTCGATACACAGTCACGAGGGTGGTGTCTCTTATTTGTCTGTGTTTGCAGTTCTCATGTGTATTATTATTATTATTATTATTATTATTATTATTATTATTATTATTATCATTTCTTCCTTTAGTGTTTAAGCTGCGGCTGCTGTCGGAGCTTCATTTGAATCAAAATGAGAACATGTGAACTCACGCAGTGATGATGTTTACGTCCTCAAAATGAGCAAAAGAAGAAATTCTGTTCCCGCTGTTAACACGGCGAACGCAGATTAATATTCTGCTAATATTCCTGTTTACACGCAGCATCCCTCTTTCACTCCCTCCTCTTGAAAAGGACGCCGTTGTGATGTTTGTGCACATCCAGAAAGCTTTTGATATCCAAATGTGTCGTAATGTCGGACCTGAAACGTGGGCTTTTCTTTTGTGTTCAAACTGTTGGCTTAGCGCAGAGCTGAGCGTAGACGGGGAAGAGGTGGTGTGCTGCAAACTGTGATAAACCCAGCTGAGACAGATGCAGGATGTGCCGCAAACACACAACCTGAAGGATATCAGCACATCCCACAGGGATAATTCAGAATATCCAAACTGAATATGAGGTTTACACGACTCATCTCAAATTCAGAAGATTTTCATTAAGAATCAGCTGTCAAATCCTGCGCCTGGTTGCATCAGCAGCAGCACTCCCACAAGTCAAACCTGCAGATCCTGCAGAGGAAATCAGAAAGTGCAGGACAACCCCGGATCAGACGGGACGCTTCGCTTTAGTTTGGGCACATCTGAGTCTCAGCTGACTCAAAAACCAAATAACTTTTCTATTATCGTCATTAAATGAGCACAAATGCAAAAAATCAGCAGTAAATATCCATCAAAAGCTTCTTTCATCAGCTGATATTTCCTGAAATACCTGCACAGGTGTGTGTGTGTGTGTGTGTGTGTGTGTGTGTGTGTGTGTGTGTGTGTGTGTGTGTGTGTGTGTGTGTGTGTGTGTGTGTGTGTGTGTGTGTGTGTGTGTGTGTGTGTGTGTGTGTGTGTGTGCGCACGCGCGCGTGCACTGTATGGTGATATCGACGGTTCTTATCAAAGAGGTTTGTACGTTTCAGAGTGTATGTGATTAGAGGTACAGTAGGAAGAAGGTGACAGCTGATGTGCATCGTCTGATTCCAGCTTTTGTTTTATTTTTAATCATGTTCTCCACACACACACACACACACACACACACACACACACACACACACACACACACACACACACACACACACACACACACACAGAGAGAGCTGTTAGACTCATTAGTATTCTGTCTGGACTTATTGTCTTTCCCCACTGACATTTACATTTAAATTGTTTATCTGTGTGTGTGTGTGTTTGTGTGTGTGTGTGTGCGCGCGCAGCAGTAATGAACATGCCTTCACTGGTCCCTGAAGGCAGCCATTACTAACACACACAGAGAATAATGTGGGAGGAGGAGGAGGAGGATCTATAGCAGCATCGCGGTGCGGCGTCCTAAATTTCCATCGTGCGATCACGGAGACGAGCGCGTCGTCGAAGGCCGATGCGTTCTGGAGCGGCGCCCAGTTTGAGCTTCAGATTTGATCAGTTTCAGGGAGAATATCAGGCAGCACCTCAACATCTCAACGTCCTCTCAGCGTCTGATTGTGACGGCGGGACGGCTGAAAGACGGAGTCTGGTGTTCAGATTCCCTCTTTGACTGAACAGGTGATGTCTCCACCTGACCGGGCTTCTCAAGCGATTGGCTAACTGAAAGGCCGCGGCGCTGCAGAGAGGGACACGTGATGAGATTGTTCTGATGCTGCAGTCAACCAACCAGGAAAACTGTTTAGACCTTATCAATAAGGCAAGAATTCAATCGTTTATCACACATTTTGCATAAAATAACAGCAGCAAAATATAAAATTCAGCAGCGCTGTTGCTTTAATCTTTTCTTTTGGACGTTTTGCTCATGTTTGAATCTCTTGCGAGGCTCAGTAAACATCTACGAGACGTGCAGTATGAATAAAGTTTGATTGCATTTGACTGCAGGATCACTTTAATATTTCCTTTATCCAAACTGACGGATGAGCTGGATTCACCGTGGATCCACAGGAAGCAGCAGGAACGCCGTGTGGCGTGAAGCACGTCAGCAGCAGGACTGGAAAGAGACAGGAGGTGAGGAGCCGCAGCCCTTTGCTCCCCAGCACCTAATCAAGATGGAGAACGGCGGCAGCGGCACTCCTCCCCTCAGAACCCAGAGGAAGATGACAGAAACCTTCGCACAGTTGTTCTGACACACAGCGGGATGAAAGGCCGCTCGTGTAATTAGACAAACGAGGACGACTCGCGGAGATTGGGATAGTGTGTGTGTGTGTGTGTGTGTGTGTGTATGTGTGTGTAGGCCCAGTTCAACTGATCTGAATACAGCCAGCTGAGAATGCACGAATCCTGCTTTGATGTGTGTGTGTGTGTGTGTGTGTGTGTGTGTGTGTTTGGAGAGCTGCTGATTGGTTGGCAGCATCCATCTGGCTGCTTTTGTCTATAGGCATGCTGCCCCACACAACATTTATGCTTCCATGCATGAAGCCTGTGTGTTTGTGTGTGTGTGTGTGTGTGTGTGTGTGTGTGTGTGTGTGTGTGTGTGTGTGTGTGTGTGTGTGTGTGTGTGTGTGTGTGTGTGTGTGTGTGTGTGTGTGTGTGTGTGTGTGTGTGTGTGTAAAGGGGGATGGTGATTGGAGGGAGGGGGATCCAGATGTTGGGTTCATTCTCATTCTACCCCATCCCATTTATTTTAATCCATCTCCCTCCCCCACAGTGTTGTACAACAAGCCATCTGTACACACACACACACACACACACACACACACACACACACACATGCGCACAGCCTCCAGCTCAGCCAGGTGGTTGGGTGGCCTCAGATGGGTCCTCATGCACCTCTGGCTCTGTGCTGATTGGAGTGAATGCAGCTCGTGTGAAATTAAGCAGAGCTGCTCGCCACTGTTAAAGTGGGTCACTGTGTGCGCGTGTGCGCGTGTGTGTGTGTCTCAGGGGGATTCAGTACTTTCATTTTTGGTTTTTGGTGCTGGCGTCTTATGAAAATTTCATTGAAAACACACGGTGCACACGGCGAGCTGTTTGGCGGCCGCCTCGGCGTCCACACGGGGGCTGAAGAGAAGCTCAGGTGGAAATGTTCGCCCGTACGTGTCGTCCATGTTTGATCTCCCTTTCATTTTAATGCTCGTAGCCTCATTCTGTCTCTGTCTCTCTTTCTCGTGCAGCCAAACACGATGTGAACGGCAACAGGACTGTTTCACCTTTTCCGGAGGGGACAGAGACGGTCATGTTTGGTAAGAGTCCAATCAGAAAACAGGAAGTGACGGCAGTTTGGACAGTGGTCGTACGACCTGAAATCCAGGCTTTCATGGTTTGTTTTGCTTATTAGACAGCATCAGTACACCTAACATCACAGGATAGTGGATATATAGAGGCTGAGGCTGCTCACGTTGTTTTTCCTCTTCTATAAATGGCTTTGAAGCTAACAGCTAACTGGTTTGGATACTGTATGCATTGCTAAGTGGTAGCTAGTTTGTATTAGCTACGATCATGCTAGTTTAGCTAATTTAACTTCTATAAAGTCACTAAGTGTGTAAAACCTCCATGTAAAGGCCTTTAAAAGTGACCATATCTACATATAAATTCATCATCAGTGCGTTGATTTATCGCTCTATGAAATGCTTTTCCCAGCTTCTCCGAGGTGACAGTAACGTTTTCCAATCTGAGACCTGAAGATATTAAATCTGCAGTCGTATGTGACAGAGAAAAAAGGCCAAAGTTCAGTTTTTATACGCTGGAAGCTGAGATTCCTTCACTTTTAGCTTGAGAAATGAAGCGATTGACTGTAAAACACACGCGAGCGAACCCTCACCTGGCTGTGAGGTGAGTGTGACCACGCCTCTTCTTCTGCTGTCTTGGGGTGCTGCTCGCTCGTGTCTGCTGTTCATCGTAGCTTCTGTGTCTCCTCCTGAAGGAATGGGCTGCTTCTGGGGAGCCGAGAGGAAGTTCTGGAGACAGAATGGAGTTTATTCCACCCAGGTGGGCTACGCAGGAGGGTACACGTCCAACCCCACCTACAGGGAAGTCTGCACAGGTAGCTTCTGCATGCTCACACACACACACACACACACACACACACACACACACACACACACACACACACACACACACACACACACACACACACACACACACACACACACACACACACACACACACACACACACACACACACACACACACACACACACACACACACAAACACAAACAGTGTGTTGTCAGCTGAGAGTCAATAGATTGTGGAAAACAAGGCACACATAAACAGAAGTGTGAATAATTTCCCTCAGGCCCTGTTATACTGGGGCATGGAAAAGGCTGCTATTGATGCCTGACCACTCTGTGTGTGCGCGTGCGTGTGTGTGTGCGCGTGTGTGATGCACATCCAGACCTCCCAGTGATTCCTCCAGTAAGCCAGTACACAGTGAATCCATGGTTAGACCTGCATCGCCACCTGTCTCTTTTTCTTTGCTGTCAGACAGTCTGGACAGATTCGTCCATCAGTGGACATTTTCAGTGGACATAGACACTCCCAGCAGAGGTGGAAGACAACAGTTTGCTTGTCTCTTTTTTACGGGCAGCCGTTGTAAAACACAACAAATTCAACGATGCTGGTGAAAAAATCACAAGAGATGACCGAGCGATGCTAGCTGGTTTCTGCAGTGCTGTGAGCTAAATGCTAACGTCAGCATGCTAACAAGGGCAGTGCTAACGTGACGTTTAGCAGGTAAACCGCTAATCTGCGTTTAGCATTCAAACATTTTTTAATTAGCATTAACACAAATGGATTTATTATAAATGATGCTAATGTGCTAACAGCACTTAGCTACGCCTCCTCACATGTGCACGTTTCATCCAGGCGGCATCGTCACCCTCCTCTTCTTCACTCCTCTTGCATGCAGCTTTGGTAAATCAGGTAAAATAACACCTGAACACGCCGAATGCTTCGAGCACAGGCTGAGTGTGTGATTTGCCTTTTTCTGGGGCAGAGGAGGGATGGCTCACATGACCCTCAGGTACATTTGTCGGCCGGCTTTGGAGTCACGTTGTTCACGTTTTCCAGCCTCCACCTAATTTACTGCACGTGTGATTCCTCCATCTTTAACTGGAATGTATGTTTATGGTGCAGCTTCAGTTCAAAAACACTGTTTATTATGTTTATTTTACTCATCTGCAATCCAAAACTTCCTGTTGTGAAACCGTCCTTCACAACATTGTTTTTATGCCCTTTTCATGCTGTCTGTAACGACTACGTTTCCCCAGCATGGGATCAGTAAAGTATCTTATCTTATCTTATCTTATCTTATCTTATGTCGACATTTTCTATACAAACATACCTGTAAACTGCTCACATGTCAAACTTTCCAAAACGTGTACATTCTGGAGATGCTGTGAAGGGGAGCTGTGGTAACACACTCTGTCTTCATCCTAAAGCACGTCTCTGCCTCGTCTCTGCCTTTGTTTAAATCTCTTCTTAAAACTTTTCTCTCTGTGAAAGTCAGATCTTTCCCTCCTCTGCGCTCACTTCCTTTGGCCTTTTTCTCGTAAAGCTCTTTGCATCATCGTTAGGAAAAGAGCTTTAGAAATAAAGTTTATAATTATATTTTAATGTCATTTAATTTAATATGTTAACAGCTTGTTCCACTCCCACAAAGTGGCCAAGAAATGATTTAATGCTGTTTTTAAATGAGCTAAAGTGTTTCTTAGAAAAAACATGCTCATAAACTCTAAGAAAATGATTTGAATCATGAAATATTCATATTTCTGTTTTACTTTATCAATCAATGAATAATCTGATTATTTTATTGGTTTCTAAGATGTCAACGGAGTCTTTAACGTGTGTATTTTTGACATTTTTGTCGTGTACACTGTGTATTTGTGTGTGCTTCAGAGGTCATTGTCTTTACTGCGCTGTGCGTTCATAGATGATAGGATTAACGAGCCGTTCAGGGTGAAATGCGACATAAAGAGGATGTAAGATAACGGTAAACGTGCTTCGTGTGGACAGCAGCTGTCTGCAGCTTCACCCTCTGCTCTGGTTCCGAGCGCCGCTTCATTTCTCGTCCGAGATGAATTCATTCCTGCGAGGTTGGTTTGGCGAGGCATTAATTTAATATCGACCGCCGCTTTGTCTCTGTTCGCCAATATCTACTGTAGGAATCCATAACTCCAGATATTAAAAAAGTAATAAGAGAGAGAGGGGGACGATGAGGTGCAGCGCGTTGGGTCACACTCATTACCGACGGCAGCTGCTATCTGTCTGTCTGCTGGAGGGTCGTTTGTTACGCTTCAGCATTACCATCGACTGTGGGCGACGGCGAGCTTTTCAAGGACAGGAGCTGCTTTTTGCCTTTTCAGGTGTAAATCTGATGAGTTCAAGGACGTTTGTAAAATTTCGTAAAAGTGCTGAAAGTGTTCCGAGCAGGGCTTCTTCTTCAACAGCAGTTTGTCAGAGCGGTGTCACCTTCAGGTCCACTTGTTCTGGAGCTTTCGACCAGGACTTCAGTCGGACAACCAAGAGTTCCTGAAATGGAAAAGTTTGAAGACAGCAGGTGTAAGCTCTGGAAGAAGTGAGCAAGTTTCATCTGGAGGATGATTCTCCAGAACTTCTAGACGAGATGGCCTTCAGTTCCTTCATGTTCCTCAGATTTGATTCTATGCTGTGAACCTCAAACACTTGTGATGAAGCTCAAACACACATGAACTCACAGGTGTGGTGTTCCGCAGGTATGACGGGTCACACTGAGGTGGTGAGGGTCGTCTTCCATCCAGAGAAGATCAGCTTCGCCAAGCTGCTCAAGGTTTTCTGGGAAAGCCATGACCCGACTCAAGGTGCAACGTCAGCCACACACACACACACGCACGCACGCACGCACACACACACACACACACAAACTGAAGCTGCTGATCGATAAACAGGAAGCTTGAACACACCTTGTATTCAATGGTTTTTGTTTATTTCTATTATTTTTTGCACCTTAGATTAATACTGAAGACATTACAAACAAATTAGCATGTAGCATTTCATTAGCATGTAGCATCTCAGTCATCCAGACTGCTGTCCTTAAGAGGCTAACAGTATCACTTTAACAAGACACAGTTAGCGTGTGAACAGTGTGTAGCAACATTTAGCATGCTAACAGGCCAACATTAGCATGCTAGCATATTGATGTATATCATGTAGCTTGTACCGTGTTCTCATTTTAACATGCTAATTAGGATGTCACTACGTGTTAGCATGCTACTGTTAGCGAGAACAGGTGGGGCCTCAGCCGCATCATGTCATGGAAATTTGACACAAAAGATCAAAAATGGCTTTTGTTGGCATCTTTGGAGCCACAGCACTGGAGTGGCTCGACCCTTCGAGCCCACAAAACGTCGTGGCTGGCAGGCTGGCAGGCTGACGCTGAAGTGATGAAAGGATACGTGATGAAATGATCAGCGCGCTCAGATTCAGCGTTCGGCTCTGCCAAGACAGACAAGTGATATTTTTGGAAACGCTGTCAGCTGTTGTTTTCTGATGATGTGATGCTGCTTCTGCCAAGAGCTGAGGACGAAGGCTCCTCGCGTCAGCTGAAATCTTGATATTCACATTGTGTGTGTGTGTGTGTGTGTGTGTGTGTGTGTGTGTGTGTGTGTGTGTGTGTGTGTGTGTGTGTGTGTGTGTGTTCAGGGATGCGACAGGGGAATGACATTGGGACGACATACCGCTCTGCCATCTATACCGACACAACGCAGCATCTCGAGGAAGCTCTGGCCTCCAAGGATGAATACCAGAAGGTGCAAACATGCCTCCATCCATCCTCTCCTCTCTCCTCCTTCTCTCTCCTCTCTCCTCCCTCTCTCTCCTCTCTCCTCCTCTCCTCTCTCTACTTCTCCTCTCTCCTCCCTCTCTGGAGTCTCTGTCTTTACTTTCTTCCTTATCAGCCTATTCTTTCTCCTCTGACTCCATTTCCCAGAATCCCCCTCTGCTGCCCAGCCGTCTTTCTTTTCTGTCTCAGAGATGCTCAATACTGAAATATAATGTGTGTGTGTGTGTGTGTGTGTGTGTGTGTGTGTGTGTGTGTGTGTGTGTGTGTGTGTGTGTGTGTGTGTGTGTGTGTGTGTGTGTGTAGCATTGTCCATATGCTTTTAAAGTCAACACACACACACACACACACACACACACACACACACACACACACACACACAGAGGAGGTTCATACACTCCCTCTGTTGAACTCTCTCCTGCTGAGACTTCTGCGCCGCCATCCCACCAACAGGGCTTGTTGCCATGGAAACTGACGAGGAGGCGGTTGCTCCATTCTATTCTTTTCTATTCTGTTCTAGTCTGGTCTCCATTAGAGTCCTCTCTCCTCCTCTCGCCTCGTCCGTCCCTCGTTGGATTGGTCTGTCCGCTCTTTGTTCGACTCGTTCTGTCTCGTCGCCGCTCGAGCCTCAGACCATGTTTTTATGATCTGATGTGTCTCCTGCCTCCTGGGTTCAAGCACTCGAACGGATTTGCAGCCTGAAAGAGTTATTTCAGTTCTCTGTGGACAAACACTTGAATTTCTAGCTGCCAATAAGTAAAAAATACTCACTTTGTTCATTATTTTATTCCTTATTTTGCTGCCTTCAGTCTTAATTGCTGACTGTTTGAGCTGGGGGTCATGTGGCTGCTTCATATTTTAACGTTATTAGACCAACTTGAACACACAGAGCGGGCGAGCTGCTCTGATTATAACTGGGTTTTTTTTTTTAACCTCTTCCACCAGCCGTCACTCTGATGAGCAGTTAGCAGTCGTACGGTGTCATTGACCCTCTGACGTCCACCGACTGGATGTCGACACAAACACCTGCACACTGTGGAGACCGTCTAAGTCCTAGTAGTTTTGCATCAGTCCAACATTTTCCAGCAACAACAAAGATTAAAATCCATCAGGCAGATTTCTGCAAACTGACTGCAGATGATCGTGCCCTCCAGAGGATCTTTGGTCTTTCTAACTCGGACAGAATGCAAAGTCAATGTGAAGACGCAGCACGTTTGCAGAGCAGATTGGTGTGAAGGTGTCTCAACCTGAGCCACGAATGTGCGCTTATCCCGAGCTTCTATCAGTAGACGAGAGGAGACGGAGACAGACTGGAGGGAAATAATAGAAAGAGTTTCTGCGTCAGAAGCTGAGCTGAACACAAACACACAGAAAAACTCAGAGCTGGTTGGATCATTCGCTGCCTGCTAGCTTACAGCTGACGTACGTTTGATACGGCTGCATTGACAGCTGCGTGAAAGGAGCGTCCCTCTTCCTCTGCTGTCTGTCCATCTGTGACTGCAGCAGCTCGAGCGACGGGTTTTTGGTTCCTGCTCCTCAGAGGATCAACCCTCACATGTCCTGCCGCTCTGAGGCAGCAGGACTGTGCAGCCGGTAAACCTTTCAAGGAGGATGAAATGCTAAAAATGCTAAAGCTGCTAATAGAAAAGCATCACTCTTGACTCGTCTCATATAGTTGTGTGTGTGTGTGTGTGTGTGTGTGTGTGTGTGTGTGTGTGTGTGTGTGTGTGATGATCAGAGGTGGACAAACACAGGATACACAGAAATATAGACGGATACAGTTGATAGATTATCTCCGTCCATCATCTTTCTAGGTTTTGTTTCCTCTCTCATTTTTTTCTCACCAGATTGTCTCCCCCACCCTCTCCCATCTGTGTGCCCGCGTGTATGTGCGTGTGTGTGCGTGTGTGTGCGTGTGTGTGCGTGTGTGTGCGTGTGTTCGTGCGTGTGTGTGTGAGCAGTTGGCCTATAGCAAACACGTTTCATGCCAAACCATCTGGGCCTTAAATCTGTCCTCCACTAAAATCGCTTTAGTTGCAAAACTGACGCACACACATATGCAGACATTGACTGTCAGGGTTTGTTCAGATTATGTTTTGACTGTTGTTGTTGGTAATTGTATATTTGGTGCTTCGCATGTGACGTGACGCTTCTTTAACTCTTTAAATCTGAACGTTTTCATGCTTGAAAAGACGAAGAAATGTCAATGATTCAGAGAGCAGATGCATCGTTTCGCTGCACTCACCTCAAACACTGCCTTTACATGCATGTGCCTGTAAAATATTAATGAACCTGCGCTCCCAAAAACCTTTGCTGGAGTCGCTCCTGCTGATGAAGTCTTTGTCGGCGGCTTTCGCCTTCGTCCCCGCAGCCCTGAACTCTTCTCTCCGTCCATCAGAAAATGCGTCTCAGCGCAGAGGACTTTCCCAGGAAACGCCTTCCTGAAGCTGCGTCAATAAAAGAAGCAGCACTTCTTCTCCAGCCACGTTTTTCATACATGCAAACATAAAAGATGGAGGAGTGAGAGCGGCGATGCACAGATGGAGGAGGAGAGGAGTTCCAGGCCGGCGGAGGAGGCGCAGACACAGAGCAGTCTGCTTAATGTGGTGTCAGGGTATTGACTGTGTTCGCTGTGCTGCCTGGCTTGATTGTATTGTTCACACAGGGAGTGATTGGGGAATTTGGTGTGTGTGTGTGTGTGTGTGTGTGTGTGTGTGTGTGTGTGTGTGTGTGTGTGTGTGTGTGTGTGTGTGTGTGTGTGTGTGTGTGTGTGTGTGTGTGTGTGTGTGTGTGTGTGTGTGTGTGTGTCTAAGGTACAACAGCACTGCAGAAAATTACCTTGCAGGCGGCTGGCAGTTGTCTGAAGCATGAAAGGAGCCTCCCTTTTCTTCTCCTGCCTCCTGCCATCATTAGGGTGTGCACTGGGTCTAAAACGGCAGGTGGAAGTGGTGACTGTGTGTGTGCGTGTGTGTGCGCTTTATGTAATAATGTGTGCTCACTCGGTGGGTGCAGGCATGGGAGCTGAAGCGGTGTGTACTCATTGTTCTGGCATCTCTCTCGCTCTGGGCTGCGTGAACGTCCATATATCTCCTCCTTCAACGCAGAACAACTGCTTCTCTCTGCGTCGCCTTTTTCTTTGTCTCTGAAATCCCTCTCTGGCGTTTTTAACATGCCAGCTTCACCTTTTTTCCTTTCCTCTCTGCGTCTCGTGGGTGCTTATCAGCATTGTTCACATTTCCCTGCTTTAGCAGAGCAGTCAAGGTATTTGCATTTCAAATGAGAAATCTACTTCTCTGACATGCAAATTAATGGATGTGAATTATGCATTTATAGCAGGCTGCTAACGCGGCAGCAGGACCAGCCCAAACAAACACACTGCGACGCCGGGAGGAGGGACGCTGCCGCTCGCTCAGCCAGTTTGGTGGAAAACGAGGCCGTTTTGGGTTTCGCAGGTCGTGTTTGAAGAATGTCTCTGCCTGTATTTTTAGCTCAAAGCTAAAAATAAAAATCTATAGCCGATACATCGAGCTGATATCCACAATCTTAAAGGGACAGTCCACCAACGTCTGACAGGAAGTCGTTTGTAAAGCTGACAGACAAATGCAGTGGAGTGAAAAATACATTATGTAGAAGCATGAAGTTGCATGAAATGGAAATACTCATAGAGAGTACAAGTACCTCATGTCAGTACAGTACGTGAATAAATGTATTTGCATTCCACACTGATGGTGCTGCAGGAGCCGTTTCAGATGTTTCTGTGGGCGTTTTTGTTTCTTCCTGTTGGAACATGTTTCCTCAGCCTCGCGGCGTTCCTGTGGGACCCCGCGCTCATTAAGACCTGCAGAGACCTGGACCTGGATCTGTGAGGACCCTGAGTCCCAGCCTTACTCTGCTCTGACAGACCCGACAGGCAGATGTGCGGCTTAAACTCGGCTCAGCCGTCGCTGATGCTTCGTGTTGTTACATGAGGCACTTGAAGTGCGTTAATTTGACGTTTGACACCGTTTTCCGTAACTTTTGACATTTGGTGCTGATGGTTCTGCTCTGTGCTGCTCGGGGGCTGCAGATGGGAACGAGCTGGTGGCTGAATGAGGTTCAAAGCCTCTATTGTCTTTTCTGGGATGAACATGTTTCGAACGTGGTCCCTGATTTAAAGGCCGTCGGACATGAGTTCAGAAGGTTAGTTTAAAACTGGTGCAGCAGCCTTCAGCTTCTGTAACACAAATATCTGGAATAAACTCTCAAGATTCTGCTGAATGAAGGCTAAAACCAGTTTATTTCTGTGACTTTATCTGCCTTCAACTATTTTTAGCCCTTTGTGTTTGAGAGGAACTACATGGTGTATAAATAACGACCTGCTGTAGCTCGTACCTCCACCCTGCTTTAGTGGTGTCAGGACAGGAAGTGATGAGTGGGACAGCAGGAAGTGATGAGTCAAACAGCAGGAAGTGATGAGTAGGACAGCAGGAAGTGATGAGTCAAACAGCAGGAAGTGATGAGTAGGACAGCAGGAAGTGATGAGTCAAACAGCAGGAAGTGATGAGTAGGACAGCAGGGAGCGAACGCTGTCCATTAAAGCTGAACGTCAGATCATTTGTGTCTCTCGTCTCTTTGGTGGTTTTTGGTAAAAAAAGCCTCGCAGTCCCTCTTCCTCTCTTTTCTTTAACGACATCCGAGCACTGACGTCAATGAAGTAAAAGTGGTTTTCAAACAATTACCTCTCGCTAACTATTAGAGGCACCAATGTGTGAAATTACCCAGCACCGCTCCCAGCCTGATCGTTTCTTTTTCTATAAATAAACAGAGAACTTTTAGTGTTTCCCCAAAGAGATCCGAGCACTCGCACAGGAAGTGCATCCAAAACAGGAAACGTGGTGTTTAACACTGAAGCCGTCAGCTGAGACGCCGTCACAGCATCATTTTACTTCTGCTGCTGGTTCTTTGTACACGTATGTTGTGTTCAGACACACAGTCTGACTTTACTGGGAACTCGCTGGTTTCTAAACTCTCCAGGAAACTTGAGAAGCTTCGTGTCGCCGTCGTGTCAGGAGGACGAACAGCAGCTTTTTAGATGAAAGGCAAAACATGGAAACCTCACCCAGCTCGGCTCATCCTCCTCTGTGATATGACGCTGTGAACATACAAGCACACATGCTAATCATGGAGACACGCCTCCATCACTTTCAGAGGTGTGTGTGTGTGTGTGTGTGTGTGTGTGTGTGTGTGTGTGTGTGTGTGTGTGTGTGTGTGTGTGTGTGTGTGTGTGTGTGTGTGTGTGTGTGTGTGTGTGTGTGTGTGTGTGTGTGTGTGTGTGTGCGTGCGTGTGTGTGTGTGTGTGTGTGTGTGTACTCGCCGCGTCTCTTTGTCTTTAATTTACCCACACGCCATCTGGTTGAGTAATTTTTATCACGAGGAGGAGAAGGTGTCATCTCCAACTGATTCTGCTGTGTGTGTGTGTGTGTGTGTGTGTGTGTGTGTGTGTGTGTGTGTGTGTGTGTGTGTGTGTGTGTGTGTGTTTCCGTCAGTACCTGGAGCTACAAAACGCATGAAACACTTCTCTTTCTAGGATGCTGATAAGCACTTAGCAGTGTGAGGCCTTGGTGAGATGAGTTCGGTTGAAAGTCAAACGAGGTTCAATGCAGACAAACAGCAGGAAAAGAAATTATGGGATGTGATGACGTAACAAACAAACGCGTTTAAAAAAACCTCATTTAAAGAAGCGAAAGCAGGATAACTGCATCTGCTTTCACATGAAACCCAAAGTTCAGGGACACACTTCAACTTCATTTCCCATCATGCACTCTGTTCCTATTCTATTTTCTCTGACGTGTTCCTGCAGGTTTTGTCTATCATCTCTTTCTAAACAGTATCTCACCCCTTCACGCCCTTGTGAATCCATGAACTGTGTTTTCTTTCAGGTTCTGACAGAAGAAGGTTTTGGCCCGATTACAACAGAAATCGCCGAATCCAAACCGTTCTACTACGCAGAGGATTACCACCAGCAGTACCTGAGTAAAAACCCTGATGGATACTGTGGGCTGAGAGGCACGGGGGTCTCCTGTCCAATAGGAGCCAAGACCAAGGCCTAGACAGCCAACGACGGCCGAGAAGCATCTCCAGTCTGACCAGTAAGGATGCAGTGATGGAGTGATGGCTGAGATGTTTGGTTCTGCAGCACTGATGATCCCGACACCCCGAACAATGGCCGAGCCTCGACCAAGAGCAACAGACGCACTGATGTTCCACTGTTATCTCAAATACACACAATAGTCAATAAAGTCAATTCTGCTTCTGATTCAAGAAGGAATGAAAGAGGGAGGCTGTGTTTGTTAATGAGAGGACGCGTGTCAGCAGGAGTATTAGCTGAATGTTTATCGTCATAGCCATGTGAACAGCTGAGTAGGAATATTTTCTTATTTTTTGGAGTGAGGCCAAATCTGGAACTTTTTCAGCTCGTAAACGACGTCGCTGTGAGCCTCCTGCCTGCAGCCATGATGACGCTCGGTGCAGCAGGACGTCCTCTGTAAAGCTGAGTGATGTCAGGTCACGTCCACGGTTTGGCTGTGTCCACGCACACATCGTGGACCAGCAGTAATAAACTTATGGACGATTTGAGCTGAATAGGTTTTTATTCTTCTCTTCATCAGCATGAAGAATGGCTTCCAGATTCAAAACTGAACTTGTGACAGCACTGAGAGAGGAATCCTCCTCCTCCTCCTCCGCCGTCACATTGATCAGCTGAGTAAAATCTGACTGCTGATGCTCCGTCAGGTCGTCACTGACGTCCGTCCTCCAGCCGACACGCTGAGTGTTTTCAGACTGGAGTGTTTTATTTGGTTTGGTTGCTGCTGATTCGTGAAAAAGAACTAAAAGTATGTCATCGCTGTGAAATCACCTGCAGCCGAATGACCACAATGAGATGAGTGAAACTTCATCTCACTGGTTTTCATACATGAGGATTTTCCGCAATTTGAGCAAAATTTGCTGTTTTTCAATTTGTTTTTGTGACTTTTGAAGTGCGACCGCAGATGAAAAGTGTTCATGTTGCTTTTAAAAATGACGATTCTTTAAGAAACAAAACACATTAAAGCGCGTGGAGTCTGTGTTTGCTGACTTGTGACGCTGATTAAAGGTGTGCGCGTCAGTTTTGAGCAGGTGACTTCACGCAGTGTGCGAGCAGCTCACATACAGAGAACATGGAGGAAATTAAACCTTCTCCCTGCTGCTTAGTCTCATGTTCTCTGACCGGATTTGCAGCAGATGATATTTTTTTGATTAAAAATGTATTTGTATGTTTGTGTTTGCTGTTTCGCGGCGTGGTGTGTGTGTGCATGTGTGTGTGTGTGTGTTGTGTTTTGGGGGAGGATTTTGGATGACCTCCTTCTTCTGATTTTGGCCTGAAGTAATGTTCCAGTCCGTGACTCATCTGTCATCGCTATTAATATGCATGCATGTGTGTTTGTACAGTATATGTGTGTTTTGATGGTACGGCGTGCAAACACACACCAGGAGGAGGAGAGTGTGTGCGGTGCCAGGCCCTCCAAAGCTTGGCATCGGCATCACAGAGTTGAAAAAGCCAAGAGAGAGAAGAGATCAGTCTCTTTGGAAATGGCAGAACGCCATCTTGGATCTGCATGGCGTTGGATCGCCTCCATGATTCAGGCTGCAGGACCGCGGCTCGACCGGTGTTTCAGAGCCAAACCTGACCGCTATTTTTGGACCCAAGCTGACGAAGGCTGAGATTTGGTGCAAATATTAAAGGCGTTA
This sequence comes from Chaetodon trifascialis, assembly GCF_039877785.1. Taxonomy (NCBI): domain Eukaryota; kingdom Metazoa; phylum Chordata; class Actinopteri; order Chaetodontiformes; family Chaetodontidae; genus Chaetodon; species Chaetodon trifascialis. Next base: position 22,859,138 of record NC_092074.1, read on the forward strand.
GAATCCGTCTGTTTTTGTTTTCAGTAAAATGCAAATCAAATGTCAACGTTTGCTCCTTTAATCTTTGTCAAACTGTTTTGTTTTTTTTTGGTAACAATCATCATTCAATAAACTATCACATTGATCAGTTCTGTAATAAATAGAGAAATTTCAATGTGCAGCACATGCATGAGGCTGAATGAGGACGACACCAGCTGGACCGGATCCCTTTTTTAATAAAAGGCCAATATCAACTCAGTGTGATCACACACACACACACACACACACACACACACACACACACACACACACACACACACACACACACACACACACACACACACACACACACACAGTAAAGAAACCTTTGCTCTTTCTGGGTTTGTTGGTTCTATTCAGACCAATAATAACTCAAAGAGGCCTGTGATTGGTTAGAAGTTTTTAACAACTCAGTATGCTTTTATAATATTTGTCCTTTAAAAGTTACCATCTTATCAAACTGTGAGAAATGTTCTCATAATCTGAGCAATGACTCAATAATTTTGATGTCATTATTGGACAATATTCACATAATGATCTGTAGGATGTGATGATGCTGATTTGTGCCTGTAAAGATTCATTTCATAGAAGGTTTCACACACTTATTCAACCAGTTGAGACACTGTGGTGTCCTGAAGCGCCTGGACGCTTTTTAAAAAGGGTCAAAGTGGGGCCCGTGGGCGAAAGTTGGCCCACCACAAGGCTGGATTTGGCCTGCCAGATGTGAAAAAAAAAAGGATCTAAATTATGTCTATGCTGTTTTATTTTTCTGGGGTAAAAAGGCTTTTTAAATATGTAGGATCCTTAATTATTGATGATGTTTCTTAGTCTGAGCACAGAGGGCAGAACGACACTTTGCACAGGAACTCAGTCACGGATCCTCAAACCAATTTACCACAATTAACAAGTTCAATCAGAACTGAGCATCAGTGCTTTTCGGTACAGACCTAAATGTGTTGTATGTTGAGTTTTGACAACTGGCCTCTAATATCTGGTTAATTCGTTGAAAATCTCATCACTTATTCTTCGTTCCTGCAATGTAAGAATGTCCTCATTGTTTTGCTCTGGTATCTGTGTCAGCAGTCTGGTACTGAGTGTGTTAACAGCGCTCAGTGCTGTTCGACACAGACATGACGAGACGAGGCTTAGAAACGAGGCTGCTGCCAGAATCCAGCGAGGCCAGGGACCAGAAACCTGCCGCGTGTCCTGAAACGGCCTGAAGAATCTGGTTCACCTCTGGACAGCTGCACAGACTCTGATCACAATCAACCTCTGAGACAGAAATCTGGTCTGAATCTGTGCCTGGTGAACGAACTGTGCAGGAAATGGTGGTTTTGTTTTGAGGAAGCACTTTTTGTGAAAAGAGACATTACTAATATCCTCTAAAATCTAAATCTCACAGCGTACATACCAAACACACAGACAACATCACTGCCGCCTTTCATTTCACACAAACCCCATCACTTGTCTAATTTGCATGTATCTCTGGGCCTGCAGCTGAATCTGAGTAAAACACGTGATCATGCTGCCATCATGTGGTTTGTGGAGGTATGAGCACGTGGCTCAAGTCCACGTGTAGTCCTTTGAACTACAACGCTCAGAGTTCATATATTTACCTCTTAGAAAATAAGATAAAAACCTTGAACCAAGTTTTTTTTTCATTACATTCAGAAATCACTAACTGCTTTATTTTGAAAGGCGCTACCGGAAGTTTGTTGTATCGCTTCCTTCACACCTGCTGTGAGGAGAAGAGTGCTCCGATGCTCCAACGCATATGCTCCAACGGTTGCAACCTGGTTCAAGGCGGCTCTACGTAACGTCAGTTGGTCACTTTGACGCAAACACTTACGGACATGATGATGGCCAGTAACTACAGCAACTGTAAACTTCCCTCAACGGTAACTCACGTCAACTTGATTTATGTCAGGTAGGGTAGCTAAATTAATAATACGGCCAACAAAACACGTCTTCAGGTGTTTATTACAAGATTGTTTAAACTGTCAACTGAAGTTTTAGGATTAATTAATTTTTTATGAAACAATTTTTTTACTCCGGTCTTGTCAAAGTGTGTAAGAACAGCGTCAGAGGGCGTAAGCTAGGTTCTGTCGCAGGCTAACTTTTACACGGTGGAGAATTTAACGTTAAGACTGAACTATTTTGATTCATAAACCAACTGCCGCAGTTTATACTGTAAATTTGTAGTTTTTTAAATGGAGTTTGGTGTGACGGCAGAGCCTGGAAGCCTGGTTTGTAATGCTAACTTACTGTAATTAGCATAGATAAAATAGCTAAGTGGCTAACATTAACGGTTGGTAAACATCATGCTAGCTAGCTTTACGAAGCTAACTTCAAGTCACTTCCACTAAGATGTATGACTTTCACTGTCTAGTATTTCACTTTTTAAAACATCTTTATTTGAAAGGGAGGAAACGTTTCTGGCGGCCATCTTTGTTCATTTAAAACGCGACTTGGAAAACTCATTAAAAGTCTTTGCAGCAGATCTGATAATGTCGTTGGAGCCTCGTGGGAGATGGAAAGTCAAAGCCTTTTAGTTCATTCTGAGGAATTTAAATTAATCCACTTCTAATACATTTTGCAGCAGGCGACGTTCAGATGAAGACCAGCTCAGCTTGTCAACAGCTGAGCCAGTGTCTCCAATGATGTCTGCTGATATAGCCATGGAGACAGCGAACCAGAGGACATGAGTGGACTCAGATCAGTCAGTCCAGTCCTCTGCGCCTGTCACACCGCCGGGACACACTGGGCCTGCTGGCCTTTCAGAGTGAACCAGCGGTGGACAGGACCGGCCCTGACCTGTCCTCTGGCCTGAGCCCTGATGATGCTGCGACCCCCGTTTCACAGCACGAGCCGGCTGCTGAAGACAAATACACCACAAATCAGCATCAAGTGAGTATTATGCTTCTGTATCACAGAAAATCCCAGTGATTGAAGGAGAACTCCACCTTATTTCTGAACAACATCAGCCTCCGTAAACTAGAACGCAATCCAGCCAACCACATGTTTTCTGTCAGGATGCAGGAAAATGAACCAGTCAGGTCCACTTTTAGTTCAGTTCTTCTTCTTGCCACCAGGCAGCAGCAGAATATCAGACTATTGTTGCTCCTGTAAAGCGTCTGAAACCCCCAAACACAGTCACTGAAACATGCCTTGTTCTCTTTTACTGGTCAAGTTCTTAAAGTTTGTCTGTTGGCAGCCTCCAGATCGTCCATATGAGGAGGTTCAGCAGCAAATTGAGCAGATCTACAAGGTCCTGCGGGGGCAGAGTAGACTGCTGACTGTGCTGGGAGCAGGTCAGTGTTGAACAGCACACACTCCTGTTACTACACCCTGCATCTCCAACAAACGTGAACCTGAACAGCACAGAGCAGATTCAGCTCAGGAGATATCGATGATGAAGATTATGGCTCTTTCTCTCCCTCCTGGGGATTTGTCACTTTTCAGTTAAATTCCATAAAACTGCTTTCAGTCTGTAAGAAAGTGTTAGGGCCTAAGCTAAGGTCTTTAGTCTCGTTTAACATTAAGACTGAATCATTTTGATTCCTAAAACGAGGGCCTCAGTTTACACAGTTTTTTAAATGGAGTTTGGTGTGCGGTTGAACTTGCAGTGACATGACAGGCGAGTTTTGAAAGCCCGGTTTGTAATGCTAACTTACTGTGGTTAGTCAGTCCAGACCTTTGAATTAATGATTGATGTGAGTATAGTTAGAGAGTTAACCTTAAAGCCAGTCTTTGGAAACACAGCAGGGCCGGACCGACGCTTTAAGACGTTTCCAGCCTCCTGTATTCAGCTGGAACAAGCACATTCTGTTTACTGGAATCAATAATTTGTTGTCCAAGTTGCTGACTGTTACCCGTTGGTTCACTTATCAGCACCAACATAGATAAGTAAAGTTAAGCTAAGATGAATAGCAGATAAACGTTAGCCAGTTAGCTTTCCAAAGCTAACTGCATGTCACTTCCACTCAGATGCATTCCTGTCACCGTGCAGCGCAGCACAGAGCACATTCAGATGAGGAGATACCGATCGTGAAGATTACGGCCTTTCTCTCCCTCCTGGGAATTTTCCAACTCCTCCTCTCTTCCAACTCAACTTGTCACTTTTGAGCTGCATTCCTTTAAAACCGCTGTCAGTCTGCTCCTGAGACATTAAGCCATTACAGGCTTTTAGAAGCACACAGGGCAGGGAGCCAATCTGCAAGGAAGGCAGCAGCAATAACACTGATGTCTACTCTTTTTCTGTGTTTAGCTTTTGTTGTCATACTTCTTTGTTATTGTTGTTGTTGCGGTGGCTGTGATATTCCTGCTAGCCTCAACCTGACTGCAGGTTGCAACACCCATAAAACCTGCGCCTTAACGACAGCTACACACCTCACAATGTTCCAAACATACGTAGAAGAGAAACTGTTGAAGTGAGGGGCTAATGTGTCCATAAGCTCGTCTCAGAGAGGCACAAAGTTTGAAGAAGAATACAATTACATACACAACATGCGGAGTTGGGGGGGGGGCTGCACACGCCATGCATTTGTGAAATTCTTTCTCCGCTTTTAACCCATCCTGGTCGTCCTTCCTGCGCGGCAGACCAGGAGCGATGGGCTGCCATCCGACCGGCGCCCGGGGACCAGCTCTCCTTCGTCACCATTGGTCAGGTGGTGATCTTCGTGCATGTCGCTGTGTTCGACTGTGCAGATGAGTGCATGTTCTCAGTGGGAGTGGAGCTGTTTCCATCAGAGTGCAGCCGTAACAAACTGCAGCAGCTTGCTGCAAAGGGCTGGAAGATGGAGCCCGAACAGGCCGATCAGCATCATGCTGCTCCCGTGTTTGGGATAATGTAGAGGAAGGTGGCTGCACAGCAGAAGCTCTGCATGTTGGTGCACCGCTCAGCGTGTCTCTGTCAGCGTCGCCATGTCTCTCAGAGAAAAGACTCTTACCTCTGTCACCTGTGTTCTGTGTGTTTACAGCAGCATATACAAAGATCTCCAGCCAGTATCTTCATCTTATACAAATAATTCCCTTTTATTCATCAACATCTCAAGATTGTGTACAGTGTGAAGGAGGAGAGTTTGGAGCAGGCTTCCAGCTCCATGCAGTCCACTTGGCTTTGACTAACATTTCTACCTTCCTTTAAACAGCAGAATGCAGTCACGCTGGTTTGCTGTGCTTATAAAAGAGGCATGAATAATTAGTCACACATCGCTGTGAGACAGGAGGTGGAAATGCAACCACAGGAAGAAATGGCTTCAGCCAGCAGTTGTGAGATGTACAAATTAGTTCACAATGCTGCACCGAGGTTTAACAGCAGTAAGAACAGACTGAACCGGTTCGAGGTCCTGATGATGGGCACAGAGATACAGTTTCCTGAGCGATGACTGACGGCTGCATGCATCGTTCAGCAGCGGTAACACGCTTCTGTACATTATGCTGCCTCTCTGCTCTGCAGGGCTCATCGTATGCAGTAAATGTAGAAAAACCACATCATCTCAGTTCCTCAACCCTTGCTCTAATCGTTCTACTCATGAAAATGCAAAATACGAAAATGTCAAACTATTCACACTGTAACTTTACATTAAGGTCCACACGTTCACTGTAACTAGTTGCTGTATTGTATATCAGTAGCATATTGGGTCTTTATTAGCCATTATAAAACACTGCATTTGAATCATAACTTGAATATATTCAGTATTGTTATGTCATTTATAAAAATACAACTTAATACAAAATAGCACTGATTTGCACAGCGGACGGCTGCAGGTAAACCCTGAGCACCTGCTGCATTTACGCTGACGGTGGTTTGACCAGGTGATGTGATGGTTATACCCACAAACGTTTGCCAGTACGCTCGACCCAACATTTCCAGAAAATCAGTCTAATCTGTCAGAGGAGCTGAAAACAGCAGTGTGGGTGAAGCAGTGGTTATGTTACTGTGTCTGTGCGGCAGAGGCGTCACGGTGAAGAAATAAATAACCTGAGATCTAAGATCATTTCTCTATTATTGGCAAAGAGATGGTTCTGGTCCCGGACGTTGTAGTCGTCGTTGTTCCCAGGCCAAAGTCAGACTTCAGCAGTCTGCTCCGAAGAAACGTAGGACAGAAGGTGGAGACGTAAGCGTCTTTAAAGCCCGAGTTACAGAAGCAGTACACCAGCGGGTCCAGCAGGCAGTCCATGTAGGACAAAACCATGAGGCTGTCGTAGACCTGGACCACAACGTCCTCTGCGGGCTGCCAGCTCTTCAGCCTGACGGCCAGCAGCACCGCTCGGGCTACAGCGCAGGGCAGGAAGCAGACGGAGAAGACGACGACCACGGACATGACCACACATACGGCTCGCCTCAGCTTGGTCTTCTCCCCCACTGTCTTCTTCCTCAGCCGGTTGACGATGCGCACTGTGCAGTAGACGAGGATGATGAAGGGGATGATGATCTGGCTGAAGAAGACGGCCTTAAAAGAAATGAGAGAGACGTGTGTGAAGATGATGATCACCAAAGACCTTGATGGTCCCAGTTATCTCAAGCCAAAGAAAATGGGACTTAAATGGTTATAAATTGAAGATTTCTCAGATGTCAGATAATCTTTGTGTGCTGTGATGTGTGGGCGTGTTTGTTCACGCTGCCTGTAGCAAGCTGCTCGTCAGGGAAGCAGAGACATCAACCACTAAATCTAATTAACTGACATGACTTCTGGCTTTCTAGGAAGTCAGTGTGTGCAGATGTGAGGCTTTGTAAATGACTTCTTATTAAGTGTTAAACATTAGCTTTGGCTTGTTTGCACTGGTCTGCTGTTCACATTGTCATGAAACTGACGAGAAGCTGAGTATTTTAAAGCTGTGCATATACAACATCAGAACAATGAAACATACCTCTCTGAAGGTGTCTGTCACGTCGTGATAAGGAGTCTCAATTTCTCGGCCGTGACTGTTGCAGCACTCGAAGGTCTTCACCATGGTGGGGATGGTGAGGGGCAGCAACAGGAGCCAGATGACGATGGAGATCTGAGGAGATTTCTTCAGCATTTTGACAAAGTTCCTCCTCCCAAGATGCACCACGTTGAAATAGCGATCGATAGACAGCGTGATGAGGAAGGCGATGCTGGCTCCTCGGTTGAGAAACAGCATGAAGAGCATCGCCTTGCACACCGCAGTGTTCTGGCTGCGCCTCAGGTTGTGGCGGTAATGGTAGGCTTTGGCAGGAAGACAGACCACCAGCAAGAAGTCCGCAACCACAATATTGAAGAGGAAGATGCTTTTGTTCTTCCAGAACTTGAACCTGAAGAGGAAGTGAGAGACAAAACAGTTTTAAACTTTATTCTGCATCAAGAAGAAGTCTGTGACGCCCGTCGTACGTCACACTTCATCGTCTCAAACTCTGCCTCGTGCTGAGGAAAGGATGCCTCACAGTGATGCATGCGTGCAGTAACATAAAGTTTGGAATTTATTTTTCCAGTATCTGATTACTTGAACTGTATATGTCAGCGGTGGAAAGAGAAAATGTGCCAAAGAAAACAGAGTCTATGCATGCTGGAAGCCTTTTCAGCTGTCAGAGTCCAGAGCTCAGCGCGTTGCACATTAACATGTTTTAATGTTTTAACGTGTGCTCTGCGGAGGGAGTCAGAATCCAACATGCTGCACGTGGCTCGGCTCACGGGTCCTTAAAGCGATGGAACTTTTCAAAGAAGTGAAACGTTTTAAGTTTTAAAGTGGATTTCTGAATCTGCACGTGTGCAGTTTAAAATCAGGTGCATGGATGTTACACAGCTTAAGTGACGTCTTTAAAGATGCACCCAGCATTGTCTTTTGTGATGTCGAGGTTTGAATCACTCGATGAGCCTAAATGTCAAAGAGTTCGCACCAGCTGATGAGTCAAACACCAGCTGTCAAGTTCAAGTCCTCGGCTCAGCTGGACTTCTCTGACTCTTTCCACGATACATTTGAGTACTCTGGGAAAACAGGGAAAAGACGGCGGTAGAGAGACTGTGTTTCCTCATACCTGAAGATGAAGATGTAGAGGACCGACAGGTTGAGAGGCAGACCCAGCACAAACTGTACGACCATCAGCCAGGACAGGACTTCATATGTGACTGGGTTGGGTGTTTTGCAGTGGTCGACTGATGCATTTGTAGACATGTTTCGTTGCGTGAACATAATAGTGGGGGAAATGGTGAATGAGAAGTCGCAGTCGGAGTTGTAGAAGTCCTACTGTGTGTAGTGCCAAAGCAGATGTGAGGATAAGGCTTAAAGGTGTTCCCAGGCAGGCGTCACAAGGTTAGATCCCTCGTTTTGGTCGCGGTCGTAGCTTCCTCTGACCCAGGGTCTTCTCTCGTTACACACCAGGTCCCCTTCTCACTGTGGTCCGTCAGATTCAACAGTCCCCTCTGAGAGCTTTACTGCGATCCAGGAGCTCCGTCAAGACTCGGCCGGTCGTGCCAAAACATGCCGAGGAAACATGTGCTGAAAACACGGCATTCTCTGAAAAAACTGCTGAAAATAGAGCCTGTGTGTGAGTGAGTGTGTCCGCCGTCTGTGTGTGGCTGAGAGCGATCCTTCAGAGGGGAAGAATTTATAGTCAGCTGGAGGTGTGGTTTCAAGAGAGGGGCTGAGGAGCGCCGCATGAAAGATGCTGCCTTCAGTTTCCACCTCAAAACGCCTCCACTCACAATAACACCGCGATAAGACAGGAGCACTCCCCATGTGGTTTCTGTTTTACGAACAGCGTACCTGGAAGCTGCCAGTTCAAGGTGTTTTCCAGCAGAAAGAAAACGCTTGTGAAATTCCTCAGGCGCTTGTCTCCATTTGAAAGCATCACACCTGCACATGCCGATCTTTATGTGCGCATACGACAATGACGGGGTGGGAAAACAACATTCATGTGATCTCTGTGCAAAGACGAGCTGTTGGTACAACTCACACGTTTTGTGTATTTTATTTATTGTGATTACAAAAGCTACATTAAATGCATCATACTTCACACTTTTACTATCCAGGACGCTTTGTAAATCATAAATAAAACAGAATGTGATCACCTGCTGATCCTTTTTGACTAAAACCTGACATATATTTCATGTTTTCACTCATCAGCTTCACTGATTTCTGTAAATATCTCTTATTGTGAATCTGATGCAGCGACACGTTTCACAGACTGAAAGATGTGGAACGCTCCAGAAACACCTGTTTGGATCGTTCCACAGGTAAACAGGCTGATTGGTAACAGGTGAGAGGATCATGATTGGGTATGAAAGGGGCGTCCTGGAAAGGCTCAGTCGTTCATAGAGGATGGAGCGAGTTGGTGAACTCAGCTTGATTAGAGATGACTGATTGTGGTTTTATTCATGGTTCACAGAGTAGACGTACAGTCATTCTCGGCTTGTCACTGAAGAAATTACCTTGAAAAGGTTGAAGTCGTATCGGTGGATCACTCGAGCGTGTTTTATCACTCCTCTGGAAGATGTCATCATTTCTAATTGTTCTGTGCAACAGCACTTCTTCAGCAGCTCACGTCCTGTTTCAGACATCCTCTTTCAAACATCCTCTTTAGCATCAGAAACGCTCAGAGCAGAATTGCAAACTGCAGACGAGTTGTGTCTCAATCGTCCTCGATGTCCACATTTCTCTTGTTTGACATAAACAGATTTTTACACCTGCTGTCAAACCGCCCGTCCTCTCCTCAGGAGACGCACGCGAATGATCAGCAGTCATTCAGCTTTCGTTGGAGATCGCGTCGACGAACCTTTACGGACAGAAAGCTTTCAAACATTAATTCCACGACCTGAACCCAAACAGCATTGGCCGACGTGTTGCAGCCCAGCCGTTTGGTTGGATGTCAGGTGTGTGTAGAAGACACAGGGTTGGATTAGCTTTTGAACATCTCGTTCCATGAAGTCAAACATTAACCGGACTGCTTCCTGATCTCTGCTGCTCTGTCACTGACGGGACTGTCGACACGCCAACGTTCAGAACTGTAAAACTCAACTCGATCGCTTGTTCGGAGAAGTAACATTACACAACAGAACAATGGCGCAAAATTTGTGCTGCAGAACGTGTCTGAACACGGTGAGTGCATGCAGACAGGTGGTCTGTTGCGCCTCTGACCGCAGTCACGCACCTCATAATCCCACACAGTCATTGCGACACTGCTCTTCTTCTAGTGAAGTGTTGATGTATTGTTCCTCTTTAAAGTGGTTCCAGGTCGCATCATCACATCATCATCCTGGAACCTTTTTAAAGGCGGGAAGATGGAAAACATCAGGGCGGCGCTGGGCAGGGTTTCCACTTTAACGTGTGGATGTGAAGTAAATGTCGATGACACGATGTCACGGCTGTCGAATCGGCTTTTAGACCACTCCCTATAAGCTGCGCTTTCACTGATGGCTACGATTTCCCAGGAGCTCTGCCCTCCACCCTGACGCCAACCCTGCTGTAGTTACTTAAACTATGTTAATACTCCACGTAAAATCCTGACAAGTTCACCTTTCCACTGAACTCTCTCTCCTCTAATTTCTGAAGTGGTATTGATCGTTTATTGATGAGAATTTGGAAGGAAATTTGGTGGATCTTGTGTTTTCGATGGTTGCTGCTCTGAGGAAGGGTTGAGAATTTGTCTATTTCAACTTTAAGATGAATTTTATTCATTTCACATGTGGAAATGCGGAATGTGCAAATCAGCAGCCAAAGGAAGTAAAAAGCAGCTGCACAGTGGAGATGGGTAACCTCAGAATGATGTGGCAGAAGGCCTTGGTCTTCAGAAAATCCAGAAACCACGGCTTTGATCTGCGGTTGGAAGAGGCGCGCTCGCCTGGTTTCCTTCACAGAAACACACCGATAACGGTCAGTGTTGCTCGTTCTTGTAGAAAAAAGCTTCGATCTTCAGAGAGCTGAGGTACGAAAACATGGCTGTTTAATTCAGTCCAACAGCACAAGCCTTAAAAACACCCAGAAGTTAAAGCAGGACGTCTGATTCAGGTCTCCTCTTTTATTTAAAACAGCTGTTGTTTCCAGATGTTTTCATATCTCAGATATGTTCGCTTGCCGTTCACTTATTGGTGAGATGAATGATTGACAGCAACATGTCTTTGTTTCATGTGCACCATGTGAGTTTGATTTCATTATTTGAACCAAAGTTGAATTATTTTATGTGATTTTAGCATAGATTTGCCGTATTGTGATAGATATCAGTGGTCCTTTCAGTAAAAGCTCCATGTTTTCCTCCCTCCTGACACAATCAGCCCTAAAGTGTTTTCTTGAATGCACATCCACCGATGTCACACTCAGCATTGTCTGTATGGTTAGCGTTTCTAATTTGGACCTTGCAGTGAAGTCTACTTCCTCTGCTGTCTCACCGAAGTCCATTAATAAGTTATTTTCAACGGAAGTTGGTCTCGCAGCTGCACCAGCCATCTTCAAGCTTCGTGGTTTAACCATATTTGGAAAAATTAGAAGTGAAAATGCCGCCAGTATCAGGAGAAGTTCATCCTGCGCCTTGAGTTATGAGTCTTTAGTCCTCAGTCTTGCAGGACTTTGGTAAAAAGTCTTCAGCACGGCAGAGAAATGTCAGAGTCCGACGCACCGACTCAGAAAACGAGTTTGCATTTGAGTTTGGTGCTCAGCAGGATGGAAAGCGCTTTACGAAACACTCACAATATTACGCTCTGCTTTCAGCAAACTGTGGTCTTGTGCAACTGGTGTGAAAGACAGATTAGTCCACGGCGAGAGGAGGAGAGACAAAACATGTCTCGTGTGATGGACCCACATAACGTGCACACACAGCCGTCAGTGCCCAGCTGCTGCGATAAGATGCTTCTATCTGCTCTTCAGGCAGCCATTCTCCAACAGGCCGCGGCCTCGTTTCTGCCTCTGCGGCTTCCTGCACAAAAGCTCTTTTTTTTCCGTCTTTCAGGTCTTTGAAGTGAGCCGCAGACAGCTTTTCTTCCAGCGTGGACGTCTGTGACGCACCAGTAACGACGGCGATGGCACACAGACGCTTACAGCCAGCTGCCCTCTTCAGTTCATCAGAACTGCTTTCTTTGCACACGAGCTTTTACAAATAAGAACTATCTCGTTTCACCATCTAATCAGCTTCTCTCTCCTCCACCTTTTTAATCTCTCCTGAAGGCCTGATGCTTCCTGCCTGTGTGCCCTTGCGGTGACTGTCATGAGCCCTGAGAAGGTACTTTATGAGTGTTACAGGGCTTCCTCTCAGTATCTGATCAGGGCTCTGTTGAACAGATAAAGGCTCTGCTTTATGCGTTTTAGTAAAAACAATGGATCCCTTGTGAAATGTGAAACAGAGTTTTTTAGCCTCTTTCAGTTCAGTGTTTTGGTGAAGCAGCATTCAGCTCTGATGAAGCCTCTGTTTGCGGAGGGTGATAATGTGTCGGCTCGGGTGGCTGGCAGCTGCTTTTGTCAGTTCTAAACTCAATCAAACCACCTAAGCAACATTTTAAACAGATTTTAAGATAAGGGTTTTTCACTCTCACCGCCAGGCTGAGGGAAGCGCTTCATACGTGTGTACAATAGGAAAAAAACCTCAGCTGCTCGATCAGATAACGTGCATTTTTTTGTGTTTGTTGTCTGATGTAGTTTTGAACACGCATCATGGTTTATGCTGCAGTGTGAGCTCATGTCTATGTATTCAGTGTGGAGGACAGCTCGCCTCGCTGACATGATGGGACTCATGTTGAAAATCTGGAGTTTGTTTTGCAAAGCTCCTCAGAATCGACCCGACTTCAGACTCTAAAACGTCTCATGATGTCCTTTTCGCCCTTCATATGCTTCCTGTCTGTCCATCTCCCCACAGCTCCCAGTCTTCCCAGTGTCATGTCCTCCATCAGATGCAGGGAGCCCTGAGGGTGATCCTGTCCACACATGTCCCGTCCAGGGTAAGAACAGAAACAGCTGATCTTATCTGACCCAGATTTCACATTAACGTGTAGAAGAAGAGTGAGGTGGAGGCTGAAGGCAGACAAACACGCCACCATCATGTCCACATCTGTCCACATCTGTCACAGCCGGAGTTTCATCACAGACGTCCTATGAGACAGTTCATAGAGATCCAGCGTCAAGCGGCAGATTCCACAAAAAACGGGAAATGAATGAAATGACACCATCGCGTGACACAGCGGATGAACCCAAGATTGAACTTTGAAGTACGAATCAGCTGTTTCAGCCAAAATGTGGACATTTTTCAAGCTGTGTCATCACACAGATTTACAAGTTTAAACACAGTTTTTAACGTCAGCACATCAGAGTCAAAGCACAGGTTTAAGTTTGGTTGTAGAATTTCTATTTTTCACACCTTGTTTGCCTGGAAGTCCTGCCCCGCCCCCCAACACAGAAACACACACTGCAGTGACCAAACAACAGCTAGTTATCATCATTATACTCCTAGTTAAAAGTCTGTAACTCAGAGCTTTAACTTCCCTTTTCTGTGTTTTCATTTACCATCGCTGATGAAACAGCGCGCTGAGATTCGAAGCGTTTCAACATTTTCCTCTGATATCTCTTCGAGTCACAAACGTGGTTTCGAGGCTGAAGTCAGCTGCTCGGTCCTGCTCTCCACCTTCTATTAATGGAGCTTTTCAGACACAATAGAGCCAGTAATGCAAACCACACCCACGCTTTATCACGCCGCTGAAGATTCAGGGTTGCTTCAACACGTTGACTCAGATCTGAACTTCAGCAGCATTATCAGCTGATGAGCTCAAAATGAGCTCAAACCGTTACTCAGGAAGTCGAGACAATTAGCTCAGCGCTATTTCCAACCCAAAGAAAGATGAAGCAGCAGTGGAAAAGTACTCCAAGATGAAAATATGTGTACACATTGACAGCAGCAGCAGCAGCCAGATAATCCCGAACAGAAGCTGTCTGCAGCCGTGATTCGCTGTCTGACGGGGGGATACCTGCCGTGGAGCGACATGTGATAACACTGACTTGTTATCAGTGCCTGACGACTCGTTCCCGTGTTTGACCCGTTAATGAAATGCTTTTAATGAGCGAATTTGGACCGAGCTGTAAATGAACCAGAGCAAGCGTTTCTCACTCTGTAGGCGTTTCCATGTTTTCCCGAGCAGAGCGACGTCGGTGCTGATGTGTTTACATCATTTCACATCACCACAAATGATGGAATGAATGCATGAAACTGTGAACTGTGGGCGCTCAGACGCCGTCCGCCTGTAAAGCTCCAGCCTTGTTTCATTTCAGGTCGTGCGTTATGTGACCTCAGCATGTGTTCCTCTGCCTGCTCGGTAAATACACACAGTGTCAGCTGTGATGTGACATTTGCAGACGCAGAAATTATTGCATGTGGGCTGATCGGCTGCGTTTATGTCAGTTATTGGCTTGATTGTGAGCTTGAGGTCAGTTCTTGTTTTTAATAATGCGTCCATGAGCTGCAAAGCTGAGGATGTGCTTTTCTTCGTTTTGTTGTTTTCTTGATTTCCAGCCGTCCTTCAGGAGCAGCTGCTTTTTAATCAAACTCCATTTTACCCGCCTGAAATGTCAGAATAAATTCAGCTTTACAGCACAGGTGGCTCATAGTCCACAGCACAAATGTCTGATTGGATTATGTTTCTCACGTTTCAAACGGTGCTGCAGTCGTGTCCTGATACACACTGACGCCTGTTTAACAATCAGCAAACTTCACATGAAATGAAAGCTAAATAATCACCAGATGATTACTGCAGTGAGTAATCTGTGTATTTATAGCCAGACAGTGAACGAAGGCTTACCCTAACTCACCGTACTCTTACTAACGATGATGTCATCAAGGTGAGGGACCATCCAGGTGATTCACACAGGTTCAGAGGAGTCTGTGAGAACAGTCTGGGGAAAGTATTGTTCAGTCTGGTCAGTCCGTGACTCACGAGTTCTATTGTTGTGGTGCGTGCAGGCGAGTTAAGAATTGAAGTGGCCTCCAACACACTGAGACAGAGTCACTGCGTTTTTTTAATAAATACATGTACAAGAAAATACATCCATAATAACAGAAAATGAAAATAAATCCTCAGTTACGATCAGCTTCCTGTTCGGGCCTTCAGGATGAAGCCTTCTGTTTGGGGCTCACACGTGTGACGCAGCATCTGCAGATTCGTAGAAGATGAATGTGAGGAGATTCAAACCCTCTCAGGTTGTCTGAGGTTTTCTGACGATGTGAAACACTCGTCTGACTGCGGACGCTCGGATGAAGGCTGTGTGAGACCAGTTTGATTCGACAGATAAGACTCGAGCTCTTTTTTTGGCCTCGACCACTTGAAAGGAATTTTTGATGGCCATAACTCATAACTGGCGGTGCTGTCCAAGACAAACAGAAAAACAGATGTGCGTTCTTTAGCCGAGGGGCATTCCCCTTAAAAAACGCTCCTCCAACATTAACATACTCCAGAGCAGGGACTGGTCTGGTTGAAGGTCTGCATCTGTTTTTATTCAAGGTCAAAGGTCTGGAATGGTTGACAGTAACACAATAATCTTTAATCAGTCAATTAACATTCCGATTTCGATCGGGCCGGCAGGACGGCAGTCAGTCCACATTTATTTCTGACTCTTACAGCCATGACTGTGTCCTTTAGAGGCACGTTCAGGAGCTGATAGCACAACACACAAGACTCTTAAAGCCACGTTCAGGATTGCTGCGAAGGGTGTCGAGCTGCTCTGTTCGTTCAGCATCACTGAGCATTTATTGATCAATCGTAAAGGTGTGTCAAAATACAAACTTATACTTGACGGTGTGTTGTTAATCATAACACCAGGTTTGGCCTCAGCGCTCAATACAAAAGCCACAGTTCAATGAATGAACGAGTCCTTGTCTGAACATGAACTCCTCGTCAGGATCCGTGAAGCAAAAACAAACAGAAAAGAAACCGAGTGTGACTCATGGACGAGCGTTTTGATTCTCTGCAGTTCAGTTTTTGGGCTGGCTGTCAGAGGCCGGGAAGCTGATAAACAGTCACTCTCAGGACACACTGGACCTTTTCTACTGGACCGACCCGCAGGCCGACCAGTTGACCGCTGGGAGACGGTTCCACCTGTGGAGACACTACTACAGTATATCTACAATGCTGAAGAACGCCTTGGAAGAACCATGGCAGCTCCTCTTATTTACAGAGCTGCCTCCATGTATTTCTGTTTAACGATCAATAGAAACTTAAATAATGACTGTACATCCTTGTAGCTCACTTCACCTTCAGAGTCCTCTTTCCTAAAGTAGCTGCAGCATTGTCACATACAGCAGCCTGAACATCAGCAGAACCTCAAATGACATTATTGGATGTGGGATGCGACGCGGGATGCGATGCATTTCCTGTTGAGCTGTCGAACGACACTTGAGCATCTCTCACTAAGAATGGGAAATAATTGGAGAGATAAAGAGCTTTGAACTTGGTGCTGCAGAAGCAGTAGACCAACGGGTCCAGGAGGCAGTCCATGTAGGAGAGGACCATGAGGCCGTCGAAGGCCACGGCAGCTTTATCCTGATGGCGCTCGCTCAGGTCTTTGACCCGCGTGATCAGCAGAACCATCCTGGCCAAGGTGCAGGGGAGGAAGCAGACGGAGAAGACCACCATGACGGCGGTCACCAGAAAGACGGCTCTCCTCAGCTTGGTCCGATCCCCGACCGTCTTCTTCCTGAGCCGGTTGACGATGTGCACCGTGCAGTAGACCAGGATGATGAAGGGGATGACGATCTGGGTGAAGAAGACCACCTCTCGCAAACTGTCCACCACGTCCTTAAGGCAGAAAAAGGATCAACTTAATCATCACATACATCAGCAACAAATTCTCCTTCAGCCAGTCAGCAGTTTGACCACTGCTCTGAATCAGAGTGGAAGAAGTACTCAGACCCTTTACTTAACTAAAAACACCAATACAACAAAGTAAAAATACCCCAATCCTGCATTCAAACTCGTCCTTAAGTTAAAGTGCAGAGGTGTATTTAAAACCTTAGAAGTGGAAGAATAATGTCCCTCTGGCTGATGTTTTATTCTAAATAAAATCATCAGATAAGACTGAAGCAGCAGTGTGCAGGCTGCTTTTCACTGCTGCTCGAGCTGGAGCTGCTTTAACTCCTCAGTGTACTGTTTGGTACTTCAGTCCTCTTAAGTCCTCGTTAACTGTTCTGGATTTTCCTTGGAGGGGATGTCACTCTTTGGTGCAGCTGACTCATGGACATGTAAAACATGAGTGAGGAGACTCTAATCTGTAGCGGTTCAATGGTCGCGAGCCAGAAAGGTTGAAAATCGCTGGATTAATCATTATCAATGTGTATGTATTTCAAAGCCTGTAGCTGTCAGTACAACTATCACATGAATGGAGTGGAATAAAAAAACAACATTTCTCTGTGATATTGGCCCAGAAGCATAAAGTACATTAAAATGTAAAGTAAATGTACTTTATTCTCACTGCTGACAGGTTTATGTAAAATTACAGAAGAGTATTTGTGCTTCACTCTGCCAGTTAACCTACCAGTGAAACTAGCTGCAGTAAACTGATATAAAACCATCAGACAGGCTTCTGTCGTCTCCACCACGCTCTCATAATGAGGCGCCCTGCTGTGCATAGAGTCTTACATAATGTGTTAAGAAATAGCACCTTTTTTTGCTGTTTTGCTTTCAGCATGCACGTGTTTTTTCCAGACTGTGGCCCCATCATGTGGTACAGTCTGACACACTCCAGCTTTATCAATGCTGCGGGCCGTATCAGTGCAAAAATAGCTCAACTGAAGTGGACGAGATCGACCCCAGAGCTGCTCCGTCCGGGAGGACGGCACGGACCCACGTCCTTCATGCCGATGGTCTTAATCACATGCAGACGGTCAGTCATTACCTCTCAACCCTTCAGGCTGAGTAACTGTTTGCACACAGTAATCTTTGCGAAACTGACAGTGATTCAGCTTTTGATGTCACTTGTTGCTGAAACACTTTGTCATTTCTCCTCAATTCACGCACTATTCCATATATTCATGCTGAAAAACTACCAGCAAACTAGACTTGGAGGAGACATGCGTGAGCGAGAGCCAACAGAAATGAGACGTTCAGCGTGTAAACGTTACCTTAACCAGCGTGTCGTCATTAGTGGTCTTGTGGCTGTTGCAGCACTCGAAGGTTTTGAGCATGGTGGGAATGGTGAGAGGCAGGAGAAGCAGCCAGATGAGGATTGAGATCTGAGGTGACTTCTTGAGCGCTTTGAGGAGGTTCTTTCGACCGGGATGCACCACGTTGAAGTATCGATCGATGGAGGTGACGGTGAGGAAGGCGATGCTGGCCCCTCGGTTTAGAAACAGCATGAAGAGCATGGCTTTGCACACCGTGTCGTTCTCACTCCTCCTCTCTCCCTGGATGAAGTTGTATGCCTTTATGGGCAAACAGAAGAGCAGCAGGATGTCAGCCAGCACCAGGTTGAAGAGGAAGATGTTGTTGCTGTTGGATTTCCAGAATTTCAGCTTGAATATGAAGAGGTGGAGGACGGACGCGTTGAGAGGCAGAGCCAGGATGAAGATCACGATCATGACAGCTGCATAGAATTTATACAGCGCTCTGTTTGTGGCTTTGCAGTCCTCAATGAGTTGGTAAGTGGAGTTTTCCATTTTGAGCGGTCAAATACGCGTCCCTTCATAAACCGACAAGGAAATCAGTTCACACCCAGAGTCTCACCCTCCAAACAAACAGACAGAATCCCACCAAACGAGTCCTCTCGCTGTCTTCAGCTGCGATCCTCTGACAGCTCTAAGTTCTTCTTTCAGTCCTCGTGTGTGCTTCAGGTTTCCACACTCACTCAGGTTTCACGTCCTGTTCCGTGAGCGTCAGGTCTGGAAGTAGTTGTTGCCTCTGTGAGTTTGCCTTGCTGCTCAGCTCTGACTCGTAGCTCCGCCTTAAATAGCCTGAGGAGGTGAGTTGCCAGCTGCTTTCCCACTGTGGGACCAGTGGGGCGAAGCAGAGGCGAGACCAGTTGCATTAAATACAGATAGTGCGAGAGGAAACTAAGAGCGCTTCGACATCTAGATTACTTTTTGTGGTGATAAAGTGTGAGCAGCATGTTTAGCCCTGGAAAGCCCCAGTTTGACAGAGAAAGCAGGCAGGCAGTGATGGCAGGAGCTGATAGGACTGACAGACAGCCAACCAGGCGAGAGAAGTGATGTGGAAATATTTCACCTTCTTGCTGTTTCTGGCACAGACTGTGAGAAATACATGCTTTGCTCTTCTGAGGGTTCAGCGAATCCCAGAAGCTACTGTAGGACCTACTGTTTGTCATGACTGACAGCGTCCCAGTGTCCCAGCTCTGCGCTGCCCGCCTCCGTCTCTTTAGCAGATGCTAAACATGCTAAAAAGGGACATTCACAGAAAAGTGTCCTCAGAGTACGCAGATGTGGATCTCTGGGAACTGATGAGTGACTTACATGTAGGCAGGAGGAGGTGGACACAGTGCTGCTGTCAGTGCTTCCTGCTATGTAAGGACAAGTCAATGAGACTGCATGGAATGTGCCGTCCTCAGGGAGGAGGGCTCCTTTCAGGGAGGGGGTTAACCCGAGGCCTCGCTCTGCACTCTGCATGCCTGCAGCTCGCTCTGCTTCAGCTGCAGGTCCAGACAACGACCTGAGATCAGACTCTCTGCAGGGACACGTGTTAGAGACGAGGAGACGGACTGACAGCTTCTGCTTCGTGGTTTGAAAACCTGCCTAATAAATCTGTAAATCTATAAATCTGCTCCTTTACTTAATGCTTAAAAAGGATTTATGCACACGTTTCTACTGAGTGACAGACTCCCTGACTCAGTCTGTCTCGTCAGACGGGAACCTTTTCGGTGTTTGTCATCCCTCTGAGGTTTTATAATCTGAACCTTGACCTCCCCCCACATTCCCTCCTCAGACAATGCTTTGATTGTGTATTGGGCAACTCAGTCAGCTAAGCAGGAGATCAAGGAGCAGCCCCAGCAGTCCGACCGTCAGGAGCTGCTGCGAAGACACACAGTGTCATGTCATATTTTAACACTGTCCCTCATTTTCTATCAGGCTCTATCAGTCACACACACACACACACACACACACACACACACACACACACACACACACACACAGGAGCTGTTTAATTACAGTTACAGCTCTTATTGTGGGATATTTTACTGTGTTTATCTTATCTTCACTTTTGTGATGGACTCATAATGCGTGAAATACCCAGATGTTTCACACTGCTGCATAATCTTGTTATTTAAGTAAATATTAAGTAAATATGTCTGACTTTCATGAACTGTCACACTGAAGAAAGCACTTTGTCCGACAGGCTTTATTAAAATGCAATCATGCATGTGAGCTTGCGGTGCCGACTTTGATTCAAACAAACGTGTGACAGCAGTGACGGCCGGCAGAGTTATTAAAACGTCTGATCCTGCTTGTTTATTGCGAGCGTCTGAATCCAGCAGGACTCTGAGAAGTGGAGCTCTGCCGCCCGTCTGACAGATTAACAGTCAGACTATTGTCCTCAGATTGTAAAGCCAGCCTGCGAGCCTGCTGACACTCACTGTAAACGCGTACCTGCTGCCATAACTCACAGTTTCTCACTGTCTTCCATATTATCTCACAGCAGGCTGAGATGTTTGGCTCTCGGCCAGTCGAATGCTTTTGGCCTCCAGTGTGCACACTGAAGCTTTCCTTCACCTCCTGCGCTGCAGTCACTGCTTTCTGATCGTTCTGTGTTATATATGAAAGCTTGTCTCACCCTGATGTCTCCCACTCAGATCCACTCAAAGATCCGGCCGTCCCAGGGACCGACCACACTGAAGTTGAGGACTCAGACGGACGCTTTTTGGGGTGTTCACTGTAAACCTGCTTTGACAGCATGTGACATCACTGTTCTTCAGTGATATTTGTTATTTTCTTTTCCCTATTTTCCAAATTTAATTGAATTGTCCTTCTTTTTTTCCGTCTGGGCACAAATGCTGATCAGACGTCCCGTGAGGGACAAAGAGACCCTGGAGGAGTCTGTAGAGGAGCAGCTGAGGACGCATGAAGCCTCTGAGCTGGAACAGCTGCAGGTATCTTACATGTTAGTTCAGTTCACGTTCGCCTGACTCTGCACTGATTTCTGCCTCAATCCTTATTTTTCAGAACCTCAGCGGGACGACGACGGAGGGAGAGGACATTTCCACGATGGACAGAAATAATGTGAAGGTCTGTGACCAGCAGGGGGTTCAGGGGAGGGCGTCCCTCAGCCAGCAACAGCCCAGCAGGAAGTCAGCCGCTGGCATCAGGGGGCGCTCCTCTGCCCCATGTATGGAGTTAAACGACGAAGGAACGCAGCTGGAAGCCTTCCAGCCTCTGACCGCTCAGCCCGAGCATCGGCCAGAGTTTGGGACCGGTTCAGATAATCCTGACACCCCAGAACAGGCAGAAAAACACCCAAACAGAGATCTTTTCCCTGATCCACAGCCAAGAGCAAACTTATTTCAACACTCCTCTCCTCAACCAACCCCGAATTCCAGTCAGTTCCAGCCAATCACAAGACAGAAGAGCGAAACCCCGCGATAAGCCCGTTCACCAGAGACAGAAAGCAGAATTCATCAATCACCCTCTCAGCCAGCGGCCTCTGTTGACATGTCTTTCAGGTAGAAAAGGGTGAGGCGCCAAGAAGAGGGAAACAAGCCTGAAGCTGCTGGAGACATTGTTGACAAAGACGAGGTGAAAGGTCGCTCTGAATTCACAGCACCTCATGGAAAAATGGCCGCCACCTCCGCGGCTCGATGGGAACGATCCCTGCAGCGCAACAACACACATGTCTGGGCAGTCACACATCCCATGTCTGAAGCCAACCCAGAGCCACATTTCAGCGTCTCCCCCCCTTCGAGGGACAGCAGAGTTTCCCCCCGGGCCCGACCAAATCAGGAAGTTATTGTTAGCTTTAAGGCCGTCAACGACCACATGGGGAGAGTCTCAAGCGTCAACATGGAAACTGTATCCACAGGCTGCGATGAAACAAAAACACATTTTCATCTCTGCCAGCGCAGCGCATCAAGTTCAGGAAGCAGCACGGGCTCGCACTGGGTCGAAGGTCACAAACAAGCTACAGCAACAACAGCGTTTCGTCTTTGTGCGTCAAGCCGCGCCAGTCAGGCCCCAACACCTCTGAAACACAGCGCTTTCCCACGCATTCCTCCACCGGGAGCACTGGTGCTGCTGGTGGTCGCAGTGAGGGTGAAGATAACCCATCCTCCCAGTGTCATCGCTTTCCCAAGCTCCCGTCTCCTCCTCCCCGCCTCGACCACCAGCGCTCCCAGTCCGGCCTATCAGAGGAGGACTCTGCCAGTGAGGCTGGGAGGGATGGATGTTCCCGAGGATCCAAGACCACAATCCTGGATCTGGACTCGGACCTCAGCGGCAGTCCTTGTCCCCCAGTAAGTTCACAGATAATAAAACTCACGATGAAGTTTAATATATATTAAGTGATATTTTTGATTTAATCAGCATTTTAACTTTGTTTTCATTCATCAAAATTCAGGTTTTTAGTGCTTCAGATTCATTTTGGGTTATTAAACAGTGTTGTTTGCCAAGTGTGGATGAAAAGCCTTGAAAGGCTCCAAATGTCGAGTGCACCTTGGCCACTGCATGGAGGGCGAGCCAGGCACACTGTGGTAATATCCCGGCCTGGCTCACCTGGCTCACCTGGGGTGCTCTTGGATGGCTTTCCTCAGAGGGAACTTGTGCCTCAGGATGTTTCAAATATGAATATATATTAATAAATGCGACTCCTTTTGAATGCAGTCCACCTTTCCCGACATGTTGAAGATCCTTATTTGCCATTTGACAAGTTTTGCTGCTGGACTCCAGATGCCTCCTGCTGCGCTGCGAGTCCATCCTCATGTTTGTGCAGTGGAGACTCTTGAACGTCCTCCTCACATTTAAAGAAAGGGAAACTTTCCCTCCAGCAGATGAAGGTGAAAACAGGCTCCTCGTGTCAAACGCTACAAAGTGAAGCACAAACATCCGAGTGAGGGCGGATTTATTACAGCAGGCCAAGTTCAAGCTGTTACTGGTGCTGGAAAAGAGCTTAAATCCCTCCGTTTCTCACTGTCCATCAGTGTCTTTTCAGATCCACAACAAGAAACCTGGTCCAACCGAGAACATGTGACCTCCCCAGAGCGCGGACAGACATCTGATGGAGGTAAGAGTGGAAGTGGGAGGCAGAAGACGATGAAGACGATGACTGAGGGACGCGTTACATTCAGGGTCAAGATACACATGCTTTGTCCAAAATGCAGACTCCTGCAAAAACCACAAGAGCTTCTTTATTTAATCAAAAAAATGTCTAATAATAATATTTAATATGTACACACACCCTCTCTCACACACACACACACACACACACCCACATAACAACACATTCATAAACATGCCCAGTTGTTGGCTGATGCTGCATTGGATGAATGTCACGTGTCTGTCGTTGTCTCTTCTCTGTGTCTTTTTGTCCTCTGCTAACTTTTTAGACAAACGGCGGTTGTGCTAACGGAGGCACAGGAACGCTGGACTTCGACTGAAACTCTTGTTTTGGGGTTTTTGAGTTGCTCAGTTGATATTTTAGCTCAGCTGTCACATTACGACACTGGATGGCCGACAGCTGTTTGAGCCTCACCAGATAAACCGCCTCCGTGCGTCATGTGGGTGCGACAGTTTATTGTCCAATCAGCCGAACGCTGAAGGAAAATTCCCAGATATTTCAACCTGCCGTGCTTCCCGTAAACGTGGCGTTGTGACTCTTTGCATGACGGCGGGGCAGGTTTTGCGGTTGTGCCAGCTCCTCGCAGGCCACGACATGCGTGAGAGCTATCAGCTGCTGACACCTACTTGAACCCCAGCGAGATGGTTCACAGCTCGCCGTTCGTTTGGCTTTGTGCAGGTCAGCACGTAAACGCAGTCAGGAAGAAACCGAAATACTGACAGCTAGTGTGTATCGTCCTTTACTAATCTGCATCACGCCAACCTTCTGACCTCAGCGTGGTCTTCTTCCCTCCTCTCGACGCCTTCTCTGACTCTAACAGGCTCATTTAAACGATGTTCAGCAGCCAACCAGGGGGCAAAAGGAACAACCATGTGACAGAATATGTCGTCAGATTTGTTTTTACAAACACTACGTTTGTGTATTTTATGTCTGTCCTCTCTCATGTGTGTGTACGCCCACAGTAAGTGAGGACGGCCTCAGCGCGCCTCAAACCATCAGATCTGTCAGAGGATCTGACATCTGGCTGTTAAAAATAAAATCCATGTAGTTATGTTTGCTTTCATAACTCTGCTCCTCAAAGCTCTCTCGTGTGTTTTTCATGTCTGGAGGGTCTGAAACAGTTAAAGATAAACTCACTGGGGCCAAAAAGGAAACCTGATGATCCAGATTACACAGCGATGGCGCAGACGGGTAAAAGATCTTCTGGCTCTGTGATAGCGTGCACATAGAAAGCAGTCTGTCTGTATCAGCCGATCACCGATCTGCCAC
The DNA here is from genome assembly GCF_039877785.1 of Chaetodon trifascialis. Lineage (NCBI taxonomy): Eukaryota > Metazoa > Chordata > Actinopteri > Chaetodontiformes > Chaetodontidae > Chaetodon > Chaetodon trifascialis. The sequence goes on from NC_092074.1 coordinate 22,883,623, forward strand.
ATGTACGCTGCGCTGCGTTACACAGGAAGCAGAAGGTCGTCCTTTTATCAGTTTATTGCATTTTGGTTCATCTTCCTTGCAAACAAAATTAAATCTGCACAGCAAAATGCCACGACGCGACCTTTCACAGGCTCCAGTTAGCGTGATTTTAGGGTGATAACGGCGTCAGTAATGGAGGATGAAGCTCTCTTGAGGCTGTGGTCACGAGTCCAGACTGTTCTGGAATCAGGACTTCAGTTTGATGAAGTCTCTCTGTTTGTGTGCAGAGATGCAGCCGATCAGGACGACGAGCGAAGAGGACCTGCGACGGGGACAACGTCCTCTCAGACCGAGAAGAGACAAGTCTGCACACACCTGCACCCAGTGAAGTCCAGGTCAGTGAGCGGAGTCGAGCAGTGGATCCAGTAGGTCACCTTTCAGACCGACGTGAGCCCAGAGTGCTTCACAGAGGTCAAAAGTGAAAGAAACGAGAGTCAGTCGTGTTTCTGTCACCTGGTGTGACGATCGCAGCGAGCCCGATGCAGCAGAAGGCCTCTGTCATGCGTTTTGAGCAGTGCTGGAGTTCACTGGAGGTGAGAGCACAGCGGCTGCTTCAGCGCTTTGGGTCTTTTCAGGGAATCTGATGCCAACAATAAAACGATAAAACAACGCCTGTTTGTCTTTTAGGCCACAGAAATGTTGCTTTGGCAGCCGTCAGGATTGCTTAAGCGACTGTTTCAGTGTTTCTCATGACATCACTGTCCTGTTTCACAACTCGCCGCGCTGTGCTCACATTTGATTGTCCGTCATCGACGCGATGGAGGGGAACTTCCTCCTCCTCGTAGAATTGCTGTGTTAACACTTATCTGTGCCAGAGCCGTGCCTTGTTAGGAATTTACTATCCTGCGTTCAGAAGAGCTCCTTCCTGTGTTCCCTTGAGCCATAAATACCACCCACTCCTGCAGCGTCTGCTCGCAGAACCGGTCCCGCCAGTGTTGCGTGATCATTTGCATTAAGTGGATCAGGAGCTCTTTCAGTCAGTTTACCTCTGCTGTCTGGAAACACTTCAGCCTTTCAGCACGAGGACCGAGTCTGAAGTGAACTTGATTTTACCTCCACTGGCAGACAGCAGACCGCGAGCTTTTGGGAAATTACGTGTGTTTTCAGTTTGTGACTAATGTTTAGTTTTCAGGACAGCTAACACGCTCAGTGTTTTCCTGTCAGGCTGCTCACTCTGCGGTTCCTCCTCTGGAGCAGGCCTGGACGAGCTGCTGCCTGTCGTTATCTGATGTCATTCATCTGCCTGTCACACTGGAAACCATTACCATCACTGCTTTGAAGGCTAATTGTCAGGAGGCGTGGTAAAGGCAGCTCTCATGTGACAGCTACAGAAACTGAGCATACCCACGCAGTGCAGCGCAAACTGTTTTTGTACAGAACAAGTGAAACTCAGGTGGTTTCTGAGGACCCTCGGAGGGTTACAGGGGGTCTGCCAAAGCTCAGCAAAACGAGAAACAGCTTCACTGAAACGTCTGCCACTCATAATTCAATCTGAGCTTTCTTGGCTCCTGTGTTACTCTGAATAATCTGTCATTTAGACGCAGCAGCAGGTTGTTCGTGTCCTCACACACACTGTCGCAGCTTTCTTAGGTGCTGCTGACTCGCTGCTGGGCTGCCTTGTGTGGCGCTGACAGGTGTGTTATTCTGTCAACCCCATTCATATCCACGAGGGCGAACACGCGACTACGACAACGACGCCGCAAACTACATCCTCCACCAACTGCAGCCGAGGAGCAGCGCCTCACACACGGCCACCGGATCAGATCCCTCATTAATTATGTTTCAGCTCAGTAATCAGATTACAGTAGAGCGGTGAGGTCATTAAAGGGCATGGATGCTTTTTTCTAGCGTTTTGCATTTTGACTCTAAAATGAGGCGTGACAGAAACGAGTGCGGCGCTGGAATGAAACGGAAGAGCTTTAATCACTAATGAGCTCAGGAAGCCTCGTCGATGGGTGCTCGGACGGTTTGGGATGACGCACGCACGCACACACACACACACAGTTCTGTTTTGAGTTAATTTGTATAAGTTATTTCCTGCTTCCTGTCATTCCTGTCATCAGGTGCAACGTCGAGCGCTTGAAGGCATCATGGCGTAAATCTGGGTGAACATTTACAAACATACTCCCACTGCTTCAAGTCAACAATGAGTCACAGCGAGTGTGTGTGTGCGTGTGTGTGTGTGTGTGTGTGTGTGTGTGTGTGTGTGTGTGTGTGTGTGTGTGTGTGTGTGTGTGTGTGTGTGTGTGTGTGTGTGTGTGTGTGTGTGTGTACACGTGTGTGTGTGTACGTGTGTGTGTGTGCGTGCGCGCAGGCCCTCAGGCCCTCAGGCAGCAGATGGAGGCCCTTCAACGCCAGTTAAAGCAGAGAGAGAGGGACTGGTCTGTAGTTCGATGCCAGCTGGACGTACTGAGGGAGGAGCTCACAGCTGTGCCGCAGCGCCGCCTGGTGGCTGGCAGGTGTACTGCACAAACAGACTGAACGCCAGCAGGGACAGCCGGAGGTAAAGTCTCCTGCATGTCGTCTTCTTCATATGAATCAGTGTGAACTCTCACCTTTTCATCCTTATTAGCAGCTTTTCACTTCAGTGTGATTCACCCTGAGTTCAGCACAGTTTCATGAAAGCAGACGTCACAACATCTCGAGCTCCTGCTGTCGAGACGTCAATGCAAAACTCTTTACCTGCACAGAACTCCTCACACAGGTGTGTTTCTGTGTGTATGTGTAAGTGTTCAGACAAGCAGAGGCCCAAACAGTCCAGCAGCTGGCCCAGTATTCCCTGTAATGCCCCTCACTGGGAGCCTTTGCTCTGCACTCACTGTTAATGATGTGCAGGTGACACCGTGCAGCCTGAACCGTCGTTTACCTGCAGGGAACAACAGGAGGGCGCACTGTGCCGTCCACTTTAGTGTCATAGAGAGGACGGAGGAGCTGCCTCACAGATTTGTTGCACTGAAAACAGATTTGCTTTTTTTCAGACTCTCTCAGCTGGACAAACCTGTTTTGAATCACTTGTTCTGCGTGATGAACGTCACCTGTTCATGAGGAGGTGCACGCTCATGAAATTTGATCATTTGCATAATCTGCGTCCCACACTTTGCCAAATAAGGCTGCCTGTTCTGCTCCGTTTGTGCTGCAGTCACAAAAATGCTACCAAAAAAAAAAAAAAAAACCCAGCAGAGCTTCAGGTCCTGTTTTGGAAATCAGGAGCAAAAGCAGGTCAAGTTTAACAGTCAGTCGTTGTGTTCGAGGACCTGCAGCGATTAGAAAATAGCAGCAGAACAGCTGTTATCATCAGAGCAACGCTGCAGGGTGACACCGAATAAACAAGGTCATGAGGACGAGCTGGTGAGCAGAAAGTTGATTTTGCATTGAGTTTGTCTGAGTTACACGTTTGATTTAGTTCAGGAAAATTGGTGAACGCCACAGATTCTTACAGGAGGCTCGATGCTTTTTATCACCAAACCCTAAAAATCAACTTTCACTGGACTCCAATGTGACAGAAACACAGTTCAACCGGCAAACGCTTGGCTGTGTTCTGCATTATGATACATGGATGTGCACAGATCTGTTGGCTGTCACTCAGCTGCTCTGCCGATCTGAAGGCTCAGAGGGTTCAAATGTTGCTGATGGTTTGATAAGTGAGGCTCTGCTGCCCCCCTATGGACCAAGTATTCAACGTTTTGTTGTTGGAAACCATCTGAAACAGAACTGTGAAGTCTGCAGTTTACCTGAGGGGATCAATTAAGTTCTCAATCAATCTGAAATGTCGTAAAACAAAAGGATGCTGCTCCAAACTGCTCCTCTGTGTGCACCGTGTCGCAGTGTTCTCTCTTCTTACACTGTTATCAGGTCGTTTTTCCACTTCACAGCTCTCGATGCTCGTCTCTACTCTGCAGGAATGCCAGAGGTCACCTTTACTCAGCTCTGTGATCCAGTGTTAAGTGGGCTTTAAGCACCGCGGCAATAATTTATGAGGACGGACAAAAGATGGCGTCAAAGCTCTGACAGCCTCATTACATGTTCATGCAGTGCAAGTCGATACGCTCCCCGTCCTCCCCGTCCTCCCCGTCCTCCCCATGCTCCCAGTGCTCCCTCTGCTCCCCGTCCTCCCCGTCCTCCCCATGCTCCCAGTGCTCCCTCTGCTCCCCGTCCTCCCCGTCCTCCCCGTCCTACCCGTGCTCCCTCTGCTCCCCATCCTCCCTCTGCTCCCCGTCCTCCCTCTGCTCCCCGTCCTCCCCGTCCTCCCTCTGCTCCCCGTCCTCCCCGTCCTCCCCGTCCTCCCCGTCTTCCCCGTCCTCCCTGTCCTTCCTGTCCTCCCCGTGCTCCCTTTGCCAGATCCGTCGCTGCCCAAACCTGATTTTACCTTCGTGAGCTGCAGGGTCAGTACAATAGTGATATTAGTGATATTTCATAGCAGAGTGAGTTGTTGTCTTTAACTCTGGAGACATGAACTGAATTCCAAGCTGATGTGTGAAATATTAAGAATATATAAACGACACGTTAAACTTAATTTCCTTATCAAACATGTCGATTTTCCCCAGCTTAATGCAGAAATGTGCAGTCAGACACGCAGTGACTCTGAATCACCGCGTGGAGATGTTTGGAGGTCGTGATCTGTAAGATCCTCTTTGCTTTCACTGTTGGTGCTAATTGTCTGCCAGTGATGTTCACACTGAAGTTTTCATATGACTGTGTGTGTGTGTGTGTGTGTGTGTGTGTGTGTGTGTGTGTGTGTGTGTGTGTGTGTGTGTGTGTGTGTGTGTGTGTGTGTGTGTGTGTGTTTGTGTGTGTGTGTGTGTGTGTGTGTGTTACAGGTGTATCACTATGCTGCCTCACAGATAACACACACCACCTTCCCGACTGGTCTGGAGGTCCTTCACTTCCCCAACAAGCAGATCGGTAAGAGATGCATTTAGTGTTACTGTTCCTCGTCTTTAAAGCGTCCCTGACAGTGTGGACGGTGTCTCTCGTATGAATCTGCAGTGTCAGCTCATTGTTCAGCCGACCGTCTCGGGACTTCATCCACTCACCGCTCTCAGTCTTTCACAGACAGCTCTGAGAGAGGAGCTGATGTTTTCTGAGTCAGTCGAGCTGAAACAGAGCCGACGTTTCGGACTTCCATTCATCAGTTACTGATGTCGCTGCAGAACTGCTGAATGTGTGAAAACTCAACTGTTTGCCCAAAAGTTCAGCGCACTAACTTCATTTACTCTGAAACACGAACATTATTAAACAGAAAGGACCTCGTATCATCACAGAACCGACCAGATCCTGCTGGTCTGATTTAGTTTTTTATCATTTCTGCTGTCGGTTAACGCCTCTGACAGAAGTGTAAATCGTTGACAGACTCTCAGGTCAGCGGCTCATCGTCTAACATTTCCTCCTGTAACAGAGAGGCGACACCATGGGGGGAAGAGAGAGATCTTATTTCCAGACCAGACCATCAAGTTTTTGGAGCCCGACAGCAGCGAGAGCTGAACAACGGTGCCGTCGGGGAAGGCGGTCCTCTCGTAAGACTGGAGTCTTAATTAGCTTCAGGGAGGAGCCGAGGAAGACTGGCTTCATCATCAGATACACATCACTGATTAATAAACAGTATTATGGAGCCAGTCAGCACAGACGCTGGTGCAATCAAAGTGTGATATTTAGTCGAATTTAAACTTGAAACTGAACTTGACACATTCCTGTTTATCTCTGATGATGAAGAAAGTTTTCAGAGTCGAGGGAGAGGAAGAGTCAGGTCGCTGCTGGAGCTCCATTTGTGTGAATTGGCACCATTGAAAGAGCACTGTGTTAGCTTGTTGTAGCTAACTGGCTGTGAATCACTGTCCTTTGATAAGTGAAGACCAAAGATGTGACGATTGTCAGACGAGCTCTGGAGTCACACTCAATCTGCAAACACGTCAGCTGTTTGTTTCTGAGCGTCGCTGTTATAATGTGCACGCAAGTCTTTGCTCACGGTGCTTCCAGGTCAGCTGACACGATGGTGGACTTCCCCGGCGGTCAGAGGGAGATCCACCCTGGTTTAAGAGGAGGGAGGATCCTGACGGGACAGTGAAGACCATCTACCCCGACGGACGCCAGGAGACCAAGTACGCATCAGGGAGAAGACCAGGCCCACCATGTGACATCTGAAGTGTGTGTGTGTGTGTGTGTGAGTGAGTGAAAGTAAAAGTCCTCTCACTCCACGTTCATGTTCACTGTCTGCAACATCTTTCCAGATGAATCCGTCGGCATACAGACGTGATGTTTTGCACGTTTTCACCCTCTGAGACGTAACAGAAACGGAAAGGAAATGTAAGGAAAAGAAAGAGAAGAGAAGAGGAATGCCGCTCTAAGCGGGTTTGAAGCGTTGGCTGAGTAATGGAGGATCCTTCGGCCCCCACAGCAGCGAATCGAAGTCTTCCTCAGCGTTGGCGTCCCTCCCCACGTCCTCCTCTGACGCGGCCAGCCCAGCAGTCAGCCTGTGGAGCTCCTGCATGACCGTCCTAACGTCCAGGTGGCGCTGCGAGGCCCTCAGCGTGGCCGCGTTGAACGGGAAGGTCCGTATGAAGCCTCCGACTCTGAGCGGAGGAACGTCCTGTCCGTCCTTCATCGCCGGCCTGTGAGTCCCACTGTGAAACAAGCACAGCAGCGTTTGTCATGTGACATGAAGGGAGGGATGTTCGAAGGCCACAGTCTGTGTCCAGATGCAGACTCTTTCAGAAGTACGTCACATTACTGTATCTAAAGACACTTTAAGTCAGCCTGCTTTGGTATTGATCATTGCTCGTTTCCTACAAACAGAGACTGCTGACAAGCTGACAGAAGAGCTGGACGTACCTGTGAATGTCCGGCAGCTTCCAGGACACAGCAGGACGTCTGAATCCCGGCCCCCCCTGTGGGATATCACGTATCGAAGAGGAAGCATCCATCTCAGCTTCTGTTTCAGTGTCGTCACGGTGTGTGACCTCAGACACACGAGGACCTCGGCTGTCCATCAGCCACGGCGCGAGAGCTGGACACGTCGGTCTGTTTACCGCCGACACGTCCGTCCCTGAGCGCGGGCTGAGGATCAGGTTTAGCGTCTTGTCAGTGTGGGTTTCGGTAGCTGTGGTGTTAATTATTCTGCCCCTGGCTGCATGTAAGTCAACGGGGGGAAGGTGTCGGCGGCAGGCGGGTTTAAAAGCGTGTTGTCTGGACTGTCCGTGGTTCCTCTTTTCATGCTGGTGAGGAGGTTTTAGCAGAGGCAGCGTCTGTGAGGTGCGACCGCTGCTTCGCTTTGGTCTGGTTTCTTTAGCCCTGGAGAGCTCAGGGGCAGCACGTGAGGGCTGGTTAGCATGGAAACAAGGCTGCCTGTGCTCCTGTCTCTGATAGGCCCTCTCTCTCAAGCTGTCAATCAACGTGTAGTTCATCAGATCAATCAGATCGCCGATCAGTCCTTTCTTCACTGCGATGTCCGCCTTGCAGTCCAGGGTCAGGGCGGGGCTGTAGTTGACCTCCAGCAGCCACGGTTTGAACCTGACGTCGACGAGGACGTCGAAGCCAAACAGCTCCACGCAGTTGGGACAGGAGGGGACGGAGGGAGCGATGGTGAGCAGGGTCAGAGTGACCATGCTGTTGATCCTCTGCCACAGAAGGAGCTCGTCGACGTCCTGGCTGTGGAGGAAATGTCTGAACTTGCTCATGGTCCACTTGCACCCTTGGCCCACTCTCTCCTTTTCGGTCCTGTAGAAGGGGCCGAGCTTGTTGATGCTGGTGTTGGTGAGATGAGAGAACAGGTTGTGCAGAGACGACAGGTCGTACTTCTCGGTGGCGAAACGCACCAGGCCCTCCTGATGGATGTAGACGGTCAGCGGGTGGAAGCTCTTCACGCACACGTAGATCCTCAGGTCAAACTTGTAGCCGGAGATCAGCAGAGGGTTGCTGACGTACCTCTGGACGATCACGGAGCAGTCGTAGACCAGGTCCTTAATGTTCTCAAAGATGAAGATCCCTCTGCCTCTGGAGAGATCCACCGGCTTACATATCCAGTAGACCGACGGTCCTCTGCTCACACGTAGTCTGTTGTATTCAGCCAGGAAGCGGGTGTAGTCGTTGGGGAGGATGAAGGCGGTGGGACTGAAGTCGTAGAGAGCCGAACCGAACGTGGCTCTCATTCTCCGCAGGTTACGCGCCAAGCAGTCCTTCAAAAAATGACAAGTCATTGTGTTAGCATGGATCTGCAGCATGAGCAGATCTGATGTGATCCAACCCCACTGCATTCTGCACGCATTCACACCGAGTACTGACACGCTTTTCTGCACAGCCTGTCCACATAATGTGTCCAGATACAGATCACGTATTAATGACAAGACCAGAGGCTTTATTTCTTTCATTTCTACCACTATTATACTACTTTACTATTATTACAGCTACTTAATGTAGTGAAAAAAGGTGTTTTTTAACTGCGTCTGTACTTCAAACACGTTAAAAATGTTTAAACCTGCAGTAACAGATTTAGGCCACTTGGGGGCAGAAACAAACAAGTTGTTTTTTGCAAATATTCAGTTATTTCCACATCCAGCAGCTACAGAGCAACATGATTCATCTGGGAGAGTCCAATATTTTCACCCTGTTTTTGCTCTCCACCAGCTCCTGAGGGAAAATGTGTCTCTTTAGCTGCTGGATGCTGCCGAGCAGGTGGTGTTCAGAGCGGCTTTTGGTGGTTTTTAGCTGAAAACAGCTTCCTGCTGCAGCTGAAAATGACACTTTGAAGGTCAGTGAGACTGAACCAAAACAGTAAATGTGTGGCAGGAGTGAAAGTCACACAAAGCCCTGTGGGCTGAAGGGAGCAGCTGATCGTACTCAGGTTTATGACTCCTTTCACGCTGTCATTGTAATTAGAAAACCGGTGTGTTCACATTCTCCAGAGGATTAAAGAAGGTGGAGAAAGATCAGTGTCACATTCACAGGCCTCAGCCTTCAAACCAGGATCATCGATTTAGAGTAAAGCAGAAACAAATCATCACCGCAGCCGTCACATGTGACAGATGTCTGTGGTTAACAGCATGTCTTCATCACACAAGCTAACACGTCAGAGCAGCACCTTTCGGGTGATGCCCACAGTCTTGGGATGGTGGTTGAGCCGCTGCCATGGCAGCAGGTTGTGATACTCCGAGGTGCGAAAGGCAGAGCCCCTCCAGTAGAGGTTCCAGTCCTCCTCTTCCCGCTCTTCCTCATCATACTCCTCCCATCCTCGCTCCAAAAGCACCTCCCTCACCACCTCTGGACCTCTGTCATGCAGTCTGAACACCAGGGATGCAGCCATGCAGCATCGCACGCTGCACATACAGAAGAGGAGAGAAGCAGGAGGTCAGGTCTGAGCTCGCCATCTTGATCTGCGAGTCAGGACAGATTCGTTTTGTACTGTGCTGTGTGGCGAGACATGCACTGAACTGAACGTGTTCCTTGGATGTCTTTGTCTCTGATGTCCATCACAAATAAACCTTCATGTACCTGCTTAGGAGTCACCTCGTTTCCTGCAGAGTAAATCCACCTGGATGTGGCTGAAAGCAGTAATATTGATTCTACTTTACAAACAGTTGAACAGTTTATCTGCCGGCTGGTCTGACAGCAGCTCGTTTGTGTGAGACGTAAATCTGAGAAGCCCAAACAAACCTGACACTTCTGTCCTCTGCTGGACAGACACAGGGATCCGATCGGCTTCAGCGTGCCGGCTCACTGACGGAGCTTTGTCACGCTTTCATCTGAAAACCAGGCAATAAATAAACAAAGATCAATAAATACACACACACACAATCTAATGGTCACTTCTCAGCATGAAGATACAAACAAATCTCATGAAGTTTGCAATAAAATGTCTGAATGTCAGTCAGAAACACAGTGTGCTGAAACGCTTCAGAAGCTTTTACACACTGAAAATGAATATTTATGGGAGAAACACTAAAACACAGATACTCCTCAAATAAATGTCAATAATGCCCAAATTAGGATTTTCCAGTGATTAGAAATGTGATTGGTCTTACCTGGTGTCAGTGGTGTTCCTGTCTGTCAGGTGAGTGCAGGTAGATGAGACTCGTCCCGCTGGACTCCTGCATGATGTGCAGCAGACAGTGTGCTGTTGTAGCTCCTCCTACAGACAGACGGACTGACCGACCCTGCAGCTCAGACAGGCGGCAGAACAATGGCTGCTGGATGGACGAATGGCTGAAGTTTCATCAGTGTTGCTGCTGAACGTCTGCAGCTGCCGCAGAGATGATGAGCTGTTGTCACTTAATACACAATGCTGCCATCACAGCTCAGTATGCATGTATGTCGTACATGTGCAGTCTATTTCAACTCAATACAACAGCTCTGCCATAATTTCTGTTCTCTTGAAGTTTATAATGATATGTGTGTTTGGTGTAAATTCTATACTTGCTGCTGAGCTCACTGTAGTTAAAGGTGTGTTTTACTGAGAGCTGTTTCTATTTTTTTGTTCTTCCTGTTTACATTCATGAGGGAGGCAGAATATTAGGAACACCTCTGAATATGAGACAGTCCAGTACGACATCACTCACCATGATGACAAAGCTAAAACTTATTGACTCATTTATAACTGACAAAAAGATGAACATCACACACAACGTAAACATAAAGTAAACTTGATGGCAGAACAGTTAGATTGTGCAGGTGTACCTAATAAAGTGGCCATTTATTGCAATGTAGAATAAAACTTTAAAGCAGCTTTAATCTGTATTTTTTTTCTTTTTTTGCCTGCAGCTCTCCTCAGCTTGCAGAGCTTTACAGCAAGTTTCACTCATCGTTCATCTGTCCGGCTCCCCGTCACCACCTTTCTCTGCTGCAACGGGCACCTGTGTTCAGCTCAAAAGCTCTAAAAAGCCACCAAAAGCCAGGAAGCAGCAGGACTGTGGCTGGTGAACACAGCAGAACATTTAGCAGCTAAAGAGCAGAGGTTTCCTTCAGGAGCTGGTGGAGACCAGAAGCAGCTAAAAGAGGAAGAATACTGGACAGAACCAGCTGTCCTGACAGCTCGTTCAGTCTTTTCTGTCCCTCTCAGAGCTTCACAGCCCCAGCAGACCACTGCGTACAAACTGATGTAGAAACTTCAGAAACTGGTCCATGTTGTGCCTCTCTAGCTTTGGAGTTTGACACCTCTCAGCTGCTGGCAGGTATCCTCACAAACAAAGAATGAACAGAGCAGGATTTTTTAATCATTTTATTAAAGCTCACAGCCGGCGCAGGTTAACCAGTGAGTCTGCCGTCTCCCATCCGCTCATCTGAAAGAAGAAATGCGTCTTAGTGTTGCTGGACTGCGTTAGTTCTGCCTCTGGAGCTGACTCCGCTGCAGCTTTAGGGGTGTTTGATTCTGGTGTGTGCAGGCCGTTACCGCAGTGGTAGAGTGCGTTCAGCTTCTGGATGTCCAGCTCGCTGAGGTGTGTCCTCTGACCCATCTGCACTCCGCCCTGCTTGGACAACACCGTCGGGCTTCCGTCCTGACTGAAGAAATACCTGCAGCACAAGAACAGGAGAGTTTTACACAGAGAGCCAGAGCGCGTCCATTGCTTCATGTCGGTGTTCCTGCACAGACGTCAGGAGGGTCAGGACTTACGGCCCGTAGTGCATGATGGAGTTCAGGTCGTACGGCAGCATCAGAGTGTTCCCACGTTTCATCTTGAAGTTGTTCTCTCTGCCTTCAATCAAACGTTCAGAAGATCATTCAAGTCAAATCAGCGTCCACGACAGCAGCTGCTGGAAGAAGCTGAAACCTTTGTGACTAAATTTAACCTTTTTTTGTGAGTAAAACTACAAGCACAGCAGAACCTTCAGGTCCTGGACCTTGAGTCTGCAAACACGAGGGCTCATGGGAAATGTTTGTTAAATGCTGCTAAAAGACCAAAACTGAGATCAGATCGTTTCTTTATCTGAACAAACGGAGCAATCTGAAGTTCATCCCTTTGTCCTGGCTGTGTTTCATCTCTATGTTAAAGTGTTTACTGTCTGTTTGTCCTTCTGAAGTCCATTTCTAGCAGTGTAACAGACAAACAGCCGCTGCGGTCTGCAGACAGGTCAAACACTTTGGTCCCAGCTGCTGGTTTTCTAGCAGGACGTGTGGATGACAGAGCGTCGTGCGTTTACCTGGCATGATGCTCTGCCACTGCACAGTGATGTACTGATCGCGGTCTTTGCGGGTGTGCTCGTGGTGCAGTCCCAGAGCGTGAATGATCTCGTGGCAAAGGTTCCCCACGCTGCACGAGGGGGAGTAATACACCTTCTGGGCTCCTCCTTGACAGCCGACGAAGGAGGCGCAGCTGGAGAGACAAAGGACAGGCGGGAAGCCAGAGAGTCCATTCACCCCAACTCCCAACCCCAACACCCCGAACACCCCAACAAAAGGCTTCGTTTGGCTGAAGTGAGCCTTCAGCTGAACTGTTCTCACCCGTCACCCTTCACAAACATCAGGTAGTTGAACTCTGTGGTGTGTTGGTGGAAGCGAATGCACGTGAAGTCAGATATCATCCTGAAGGCGGTGAGGATGTTTGCCTCCTGATAGGCTGGTGGAGTGAAAACAGGAAGTGTTGTGTTATCTGAACGCAGTGGTCTCACATCAGGGCTCGTCAGGAGCGCGACACCCACCCAGTTCATCGCTGATGACGTAAGGCACGATGGCGTCCGGCCACAGGGTCTCCACGGCGTTCCTGTCCTCCTGTCAGTTTAGACATCCACATAATTTCACCATAAAGCTACATAGAAAAACTGGAAATCTCAAAATCATCCTCAGTCCTGCCGTTATTCCAGCACTGCATGTCTTTCAGCGCCAACATTAAGAAGAGCTTAGAGCCAAAATCCAGCTTTTAAATCAAACTGTTTATATGAAAAGCAAAATGTTCCATTTGGAGCATTTTTTTTATCTTAATGTTGACGCTTTCCTAAATCTTTCCAGGTGAAACTGAAGCTCTTCCTGCAGCCATTAGAAAACAAAAAGTCTCACCGGCATCAGCATGTCTCCCTCTTGGACGGCCATGTTCTCTCGAAGCTCTGTGAGGTCAAAGGGCAGAATGAGAGCTCGAGCAGTCGCTGTGCGTCAGTCAGTTTGGTGGATTTCACATGCAAACGTACTCAAAGTTTACCTTCTAAGGTTTCTGCGCTGGCCAGCTGCGGTGGTTCGAGCACTGAAGCAGCCGGACCTGCAGAAATCTGAGTCATCACTTTGTTTTAAACACAGAAAGAGATTCAAAACCAGAGAGCACCAACCGGGTCCAGGACTGGTCGCATTGTGGGTGTCATTTAAGGGGACGCCGCCGACTGAAAGAGAGAAATCCAGAGAAAATGAGTGACAGTCATTTATAATTGTACATTCAGTTAAATGTGAGCTAATCTCCTCTGTGACTGAACACAGCAAACCCAGCAGTGACAGTAACACCAACCTGAGGCCTGACCGGGGGCCTCCTGCGTCTTATTTATGGGGACGCCACTGACTGCGTGAACAGAAAGCAGATCGTCACCATCATTTCTCAGGACATCAGTGGTTTGAAAGCTTCAGTCTGTACCTGTCAGCACGCAGACGGAGACCAGGAGCCACATCGTGCAACACAAAGTGAAGAGAAGAAGAACCAGAAGCTGCTGCTGCTCTCTGATCTGAGCCTCCACAGATCTCAGCAGGTGGCATCACTTCACTCTGATTATGACCCTCAGCCTCAGTCTGGGCTGTAGAGGGCGCTAGTTGAGGTAGTTCCAGAGCAGAAGTGTCCATCGGGAGCTGGTCAGGTGCTGGTCGCTGGTTCTGAGTTCAGATGGAGAAGAAATCAAAACCCAACACTGCTGAATGAATGAATGAATGAATGAGCCGTTTTCTTTTCTGTTAGTGATGAATGAAGGGTTTTTGTTTTTTTGTTTTTTAACCTCTAGATGGCGCAATATGACACCTGAACGAACCTCAAGTAAAAATTGGTCACTTTTACCCTGAGCTGTGACTTTCAGGGACAGGCTGAGGACTGACTGAGGACAAACTACTAATTAACTGATAATATTAGATATTATTAATGGTCTGAAGGGGTTGGGAGCCAGGATTGAAACAGGATTAGTCTGTAAGATAAAACCCTGGAATAAAAGTATGCGCTGATATATGTGAAAGGGAAAGCTGCGTTCAGGCACCGTACAACATAAGGGTGATATGTAAATAGAAATTTTAGGTGCTATTCATTCAGCTGGTAAGAACCTGTTCTGTTCCTGTCATCAGTAATGCTGCATTCCAGTCAAATAATAATAGTTGACATATAGAAAATGTACATCTAATCTCTTGGGTGGTGTGCTGATTGTTTTTCGTGCTCTGTGTAATGTGTCTCTATGATGGAGTCACGAGAGTAGAGTAGTAAAATATCAGAAACACGTAGTACAAAGAGAAAGAAAGAAAATACCACACTGAATTGTACATCATAATCACTTAAAGGGCTAAATGGCTGCATGTATATAGAATGTATCTGCACACACACGCGCGCGGACACTTCGATACTGGATGACATAATCACCTGTTTTCCCACAGACGCTGAACGCAGCATCAGTCAACATCAGGAGAGTCATGTGATGGCCTGTCATGTGACGCAGTCACTTCCTACTGATTTGGTCCGGAGCGGACAGACTCTGCTGTATCATGTCGTCTTAGCCAGGCTCTACAGACCGTCTCCTCCACACTAAACATGTCGTTTCAGTACAAATCTGAGCGTTTCCCGCCTCTGAAGCTGCTTCTCTGGCTCGTGGCGTGTCTGGGATGTCTGTCGGTCCGGTCCGGAGCGGTGGAGGACGACAGCCTGTGGTACCAGGACCTCTGCAGGTAACAAACACACCTCCAGCTGAAACACACCGCAGCTACAAACAGAATAAATAACCTCACAGATTTCAGCGTTTCATCATTTCATGTGCCGAGATGACGAAGCTAAAATGAATTCAGAAACATGTCGTGTGATGATTTATTAGCTTCTTCCCTGACGTGCTCACCCGGTAACGTTATCACTCGACCCTCGACATCATGAGGTCTCCTGTTAAATTTAGCTCATAAACAATCAGCACGTCGGCTCTTTGTCCCAGTTTCATTTTCAACTTTTAGATTTGATTTGCTCACTAACGGAGCGGCTCTCGGCGCTGTAAGCTAGCCAACGTGTCGGTGAAATAGTTTGAAAACGTGCCGCCTGCTAAGTTTTAACCAGCTAGCTAACTTAGCGATGAATGAAATAAGCTCTGAAACTCCCCGGAATGATCTCGAAACTGAGGAATTAACGGTTAATTTCGTTCCTGTCAGGCTGAAGTGTAGGCTGGCTAACAGCTAACGTTACACCTGAGCTGTGATGTCCTCAGCTAGCTAACGCTAAATGTTAGCAACGTTAAAAGACTCGACGGCGCCGCAGTTTCTCCACAAAGCTCCAGTGCAAGAGACAAAACGACGTAAACTGAATTAGATGAAGGGGAGTTTACAGTCTGAACGAGCTGCTGTGTGGATGCAGTGTTGTTCTGCTGATCCTGAGCAGCTCCAGGTCAAATATTGACACAGCATTCAGGCAGAAATGATAAGAGCTCCAGGTCTTTGAGCTCTGCCTGCCTGCACGGAGCTTCCTGGTTTTGGCACATTAAGAGCTTAAAAGTCTTTAATAAACAGTAAACGTTCACAAGAAGCTTTAAAAGTTCAGGTCAAACCTCTGAGTGCTGTGATGCCTTCACGTCTTCCTGTCAGAGGGACACATTCAGAGACACGTTTTGGACAGTTTCGCCTTTTTAAAAGCAGAACAGTCGAACAGAAATTCATTAATGCGACGCTGAACATTTTCCAAGCAAGAATAGAAATATTTCACGAGTGACAAGACAGAAGTGACTCATTATTGATCGATCTGTTGATTATTTCCTGGAGTAATCAATCAGTCATTACAGCCTCGTCACTCCTCAGTGGACGTCTTCACATTCAGTATTTAGTTTGTGTGTATTACTACATGAGCTAAGATCCACTTAAATGCCAGAACGACGTCAATTTGGCATTTTTGCTCTGAGGTTTTAGGATTAATCAAGGTTTTTGGCTGAAATTGATCCATTGCTGCAGTTCTGAGACCACCTGTGCGTCCATGTCTGTTACTGGTGAACTTCTCTTTCTCCTTCATCCCTCTCTTCCTCGTTTCATTTCATTTTCTCTTGTGTTGCAGTTATAAATGGGAGGCCATAGACCTGGATAATAAAGTGAGCTACACGTTTAAGCTCTGCGAGTCTTCACCGTCCACCGTCTGTGGCCCCGGCACCGCCGTCTGTGCCGAGGACCTCGCCGCCAAGACCCACCGGGCCGTCGGTGAGTACAGGCGTCAGCTCATGCAGTGAAGAGAGGCCGTTACAGTGCAGATAACGACCTGTGATTGGCCCAAAGTTAAGGTGAACAGGTGTTTGTTTTACCTG
>NC_092074.1:23222574-23247574 GCF_039877785.1 Chaetodon trifascialis
TGAGGGTTACTGATACTCGTTATGTAATTAGTTGTGACGACACTGCTGCTCTGCCTGCTTCACAGTCTGTCCGCAAACATGTTTCACAGGCTTTGAACTGACTGGAGATCAGTACAACGTCTCCTCTATCATCCAATCACAGCCATTTCAAAGACAACTTGAAGTTTCGCCGGTGGGAGTCCTGGGGATTTACCTGTGAGTCGTTCCCACCACCAGTCATGGTGTGAACGGGTGCTAAGGTGCCAGAGGAGGGGTCTCAGGACCACATTGTGGCTGATAATGTGTTCAGTGATGGTCGTTCCAGTTTGATGTCGATGGCTTCTTTCCTAACATCCGTTCACACCATGACTCATGATCACGTGAAGGCTGGGAGGGTCAAAGACTCTCAAGGTGTGAACGATCCAACAGGATAAATACCCGGGACTCCCCACCGCTGAGTCAGAAGAGAAGGAGCTTCATGGACGAGAGGAGGAACAGAACAGAAAGAAAGTCCAGCTGCCTTTGACGCAGCACGACCTCGATGAATGACAATACACACATTTAATGCAAAAATAAAAAGAAGAGAAGAAGAAAGGAGAAAAAGCCACAAAGCCTCAAAACAGCGCGAGAAACAGGAACTCGTGGAGGTAAAAGCGAGAAGATGGTGATGTCAGGAGCTGCTGACGACGTGATAATCGACCAGACAGCTCAGACAGATCAAACGAGTCACTCTAAGCGTCTCCGGGGAGCCGGACGACGACCCCCCCAGCTCCATCAGCCTCTTCCTCCCCGTCTGTTCAGTAATCGGAGGTATAAAAACATCATTTAACACAGCGTGACGACTGTCTGCTGCTCAGCTTCCCCTCCGGTGACTCAACGCAGGAAGCTTGAGTTCAGCGCCGCCGGAGCTCCGGCAGAGTAAACAGGGAATTAATGTAAACACAAACCTCCACGGCTCCGAGTCTGACGTGAGTACACGCGAGGCGACGGCGAAGACACGATCCGGCTTCTTCTGCTCGATAAACGAGTTGATTTCCACATTTCAGCACAGCAACGTGAATGAACTGAACGAATGACGATAGCAAGACGTCAGTGAGCCTGACGAAGGCCTCAGACTGAGATCTGCACTGTGTGTGTGTGTGTGTGTGTGTCTGCAGCAGGTCATCCTGTGACATGTGACCTCACTGCTTCAGTGTCAGAGCTGAATCAACAGAAACTGATCATTTCCTGCTGCTTCACATTAAAAGCAAGGTGGCTTTTATTGTGAAGCAGTCACAGTTTATTTATTTATTTAGTTATTTTCAGCAGTTTTTTACGTCTGCGCGGTTCGAAATGAGGCCACGCTAACAGATTCTCAGCGAGTGAAAGGCAAAGACGGCGTCACTACGGCATCATCGAGTCAACCTGAAAGACTGACGCAGCTTTCTGAAGTCCTGATCAATGAACCCGAGCCTGCGCTGAGTCTCTCAGTGTCTCCTGTCCTCGGAGGCTGTGGATGAAAGTGTTTAACGGTCCTGAAAGTCTATTTTCTTCATTCTAATCACACATTGTCTGCAGCCAAGGAGGAAGGAGGACATGCTGCGGTGTGTTTGGAGGACTCAGCCTGGACTGGACGGTCATTCGTCACGGTCGTTCTGTGTCCACAAAGTGACGCTTTGAGCCAAAAGACGCATAAAGACATCAGCAGGTGGTGCTAAATGATGCTTCTGAGTCTTAGCATCAGCTGCACAGACGTGTTTGTGTTCAGAGCTCAGGTGAAGCGTCGCGTCCTACCTGCGTCCGGCTGCTCTCCAGCGTTTTCTCCAGCTCCAGCTTGGCGGCAGCTGACTCCTGCTGGTGGGTTTGTCTCAGGTGCTCGATGGCCGACGCGTGGATGTGGTTCAGCTCTGATCGCAGGGAGGCTGATGGGAAGAGAAGGACGCGAGAGTCAAGTCACATTTGATTTGGACAGAACGTCTCACGCCAGGAAACGGAGCTTATTTCAGGGGAGTGTTGAAGAAGCTTCCTCCAACCTTTGGTCTGAGGGGGAAAACACTCATTAGATGCAAAGGCTTTTTATCACAGAATAAATAAATGAAGAGGTTTTTTATGATGCACATAAAGCAGAGCGTTCGCCCAGGTGGCCTTGAGTCCTCACTCCAGCGAACACCTTCCACTGCGATCAGCCCGGTGGTTCGCTGCAGCTCAGAGAGGAAACACTCATTCAAACACAGCCGTGAAAGCTGACACTAACACAGAAAACACATAATATTCACATGACAAAGGGAGAAGAAGTGGTGATAAAAGGACGTCAGGACGTGGAAGGAGGGAGGAGACGGACGGAGACAGCTCTCCAGTGTCAGGACCACGACGTGAAGGTCAATGGAAGACGTTCACAGCAGCGATGGTTAAGTGATTTCACTGAACTCTCCAGCCGAGTCGTTCAGATTTCTGCTGATGCTGAACACAAACAGTTTCTGTTTGTGATACTGTTAGCTCGGTTAGCGTCATCAGACGTGCTTCTAACTACTATCCAGCAAAAATTACAGCAGATACACTGCAAATAAAGCAAAGTCAGAGCTACATTTGTCATTTTCAGTAGTTCTCATGTTACTACAGCTATTTGTGACGTGCTAGCAGCAGTCTGAATTAGCTTTACTGAAGTTTGGAACAAGCTAGCTGCTCCTCAGACAAAACATTATGCTAACTGATAGCTTGTAAACAGCTGACAGGCCGTTCTGCTGCGTCTTCATAATGTCCTGTATTACTGAAACCGTATAAAACTGTACTTCATTGAATTCCACAGGAAAACGAGCTCTGGTGCATCTGAGAGAGAGTTTCTATCAGTGTTTTCTGCCTGAGAGGACAGAAAGGTTTGAGCGAGCACGCCGTGACCAAACCCCAAATCTGAGCATCCCCTACAGCTTTTCTGGAAAAGAAAATGTGCCAAAGGGAAGGGTCATGGCGGGGTGAGGAACACACACACGCGCACACACACACACACACGCACACGCACACACACTCTGAGACCTCACCCAGCATGGCTTTGCCCTCGTCCTCCAGCTCAAAGCGCAGCGTTTGCAGCTCTTGTTCTGACTGCTGTTTGAGCGTCTCGATGCTCTGGCGGTGAGCCTCTCTGAGAGACTGCAGCTCTGCGTGGTGATGATGGCGGAGACGCTCCTCCAGCTCCTGATGGGGAGATGAGAGGAGGAGAATGAACGTGGAGAAGTGAGGCAGGAAGAGATAAAAGAGAACATTTTAAATGCAGGAGAAACCAGCCAATCATCACCCTGAAACTGAAGCATCACACTTTCCTATTGGACCGTTTTCAGCTCTTATACCATTGTGAAACAGACAAACGAGGCTTCGTTCAAAGCTTTGCTGTCATCATTATTATTCTAGAAGCAGCCAACAGTACGTTCACTAACGTCCACTTCCATTTCCAGAAAAACGGCCTGATTTCCAGAGACTCTCACATGATTTTCTGGTTTGAAGCGAGAGAATATTTGGTCTGATTGGTCTCCGCACGCTCATAAGGTCCCGTTGCATCATCAGGCCTCCACAGGAAGTCGTTCTGACTGTTCTGTAATGAGCTCGGACACAGAGATCAGTGGGAGAACTAAAGCTGAGCGCCGGCTGGAGACGCGTAGGTCATAAAAACAAACATTACTGTGGAGAAGCTTCGCGCTGGGCTGCTCCGTCCACGCTTTATTTACTTCACAGACTTTATGCTGCGTTTCTCTCATTTTGTGCTGTTTGATGCTCAGCCGCAGAGCGTGTCATCACCTGTCCCACCTGTCGTGTACACACGGCACAGTATATGTACATAAGTACTGCATAATGTACGCAACATTTCACTCCCTTTAGCTCAAATGAACTGTTTCTAAAATTACACGCTGAGTAAATATTGATACAGAGTTAGATGGATGTGGGGCACTAACAGGCTCCTCTGCAGGCTGATTAATCAAACGAGATGTTTGCTATCAGAGGAAACACAGCCGCTGTTTCCATCAGCAGCTCGGAGCATTCAACAGAGCTGAAGTCTCATTTTCATTAACACTCAGCCCGAAAAGCACAACATCGCAGGCCACAGGACGGCCGTTCACGCCGACTTTAACCCGTTCTGAAATAAAACATTAAGAGGAAAGAGCGAAAGAAGAAATTATATTTAGAAGCCATCAAGGAGACACATGTGAAATGATATTCATAGAAGGCTGACAGCAACATCTGTGGCAGCTTTAATTTGCCAATATGTGACGCCTCTGGGAAATGACTCATGGAGGGAAGAGCGGCCTGAATATTCAAACGAGGCTCGCTGTGAGTCGGCGGACAGCATCTCGGATCCGTTCGACGGGCGCCGCTCGTGTGGCCACTTGAAAAAGCTGAAGTGTTCCAGTTCATTAATAACAAGATGGTGGCGAGCGGACAGAGAAACAGGCCTCTGCTCTCGCTCTCAGCCTGACAGTCAGTCACTTCCTGTCATTTCAGCCCTCCTGCCCTGCAGGGGTCACCTGCCGTTCAGCACCACCTGTGCACCTCAGCCTCAGTCAGTACATGCAGGTAACCCTCGCCGTGAGTGACTGACGCTCTGGAACTGACTTTAAAGTCAACTCTGGACTCTGAACAGTCAAAGTTTCCACGTTCGGTTCATCGAGCGGTTAAAACTGTGGTGGGAGGTTCAGGGACGGTGCGGAAAAGTGAGTTTTAAAGCTCTAATCTCTCGTATTCATTGTTATTGATCAGTGGTGTTTTTGTGCCGCGGGTCAGTGAGAACCATCCCTTTTATTTCTTTAATTAAAGGGAGCACATTAATTACTCTAATCGCACTGACTCCTAGAATTACAAACTGACTGTGATGTTGTGATATTCCTCCTCCTCCTCCTCCTCCTCCTCCTCCTCCTCCTCCTCCTCCTCCTCCTCCTCCCTGTGTGGAGGCCCGGCTGTTCAATCTTCATTCCATTACTGGACGCTCAATATTTGTTGCTTGCCGGTGGGTGAATCCATTAAGGAAGTAAAAAGGTGATACTGATGAACACCAGCGAGACGTGGACTGAGACTGTGGCCCTCAGGTCCTCTGATCAGCTGCTTCAGGTCTTCATCCCGACCCCGAGGACAACTTCAAGACTGGAGCCGGAGTCCAAGCTTCACGTCTCACCTCACATGTCTCAGCTTCACAGATTTCAATATATTATGACATTTATAGAGTCACATATCAATAATGAATCACAGAGAGTCTGCAGCCACGCCAGCCGCTCTCGTCTGCACGTCGAGCTAAATGGTTTTGAGTGGTTTTGATCAGGTATGACGGTCACCTGGAGGACGGCTGCTGAGGTGCAGTTACAGCTCTCATACAGATTTAATATGAGTCTGGCAAAAGTCATTAAGCAGCCGCCAAAGAAGCATCAAAGCCTCTGACGTCCATCACGTCTGAGACACTGAGGACGGACGGACAGATGTCCAAACATTCCTCGTTAACACCGGCACTAAAAGAACTTCCTCTGTGTTCATCGCTGTCTCATCGTCTTCCTGGTTTATTGTGTGCTTTCCCTCAGAGACACTTTCTAACTGAAGCGTCTTCAGATGGACGAGGCTGACTGACCGAAGCCATTCGGACTCGTCCTCTGGAGACCGTGACCACGAGGAGGAGGACGGGCCGACGATGGAGGAGCGAGGCTTCGCTGTCACATACTGTACGTCTCTTTCTCAGAGAGTACTCCTGCTTTTATTTAGACATCTGTATCACACGTCCTTTGGAAAGCAGCCTTTTCACGGTACAACAGTTCTCCCAGCGAAGGCGAGCAGTCTGAGAAATAAGATAAGACAAAAGACGATAAGCAAACCGAAAAGCTGCCGGCTGCCTCGCGCTCTGCTTGTGTCTTTGGCAGCTGGAAGTCGGAGAGCTAAATGAGGTAACGTGGCCGTGTTTATGTAGCAGGGATTTGTAAAACTTTATTACTCCCTGGATGTCGCTGTCTGCGAGCCGCGAACAGATAAAGCCAGACAATCAGAGAGCAGCTCCCATCCACCCCAACACACATAAAGCACACGTACACAAATCATCCCTCTAATGCCTCCACTCTGGATAATTGAGTTTTCTCCCCGTCGCTGCTGACAGAAATATAAACACCCCGCCGCCATAAAAGCCCTCCGTAAAGCATCCAACACTTTATTTCCCGGCTTATTATCTATGACTGTGACAGCAGAAGGAGCAGTTGACGAAGAGGTGGTCAGCTCTGCGTTCTGCTGTGGGATGAAGCAGGTGGAGGAGGAGGTGGAGGAGTTAGCAGGGAGGAGCGAGTTCCAGCAGTCAGCGCGGCTTACAGGAAGATAATGAAGACGGCTGCTTTCATAAGTGCTGCGTGACTCAGAGGTGATATTCTTTCCCCACATTTGTGCTCAAGGAGCTGCCAGAAACACATCATCAGGACGCAGCTTCCTGACCCCCATCCGCCTGCGGCATTAATACAATTACAGCGTCCAAGTCGGAAAAGGGATTTGGAATTGTGATGTACAGCTGATCCAAATCGACCTTGACTGTGAAATGGGAGGATTAGCGCTGAGGAACATTTTCTTGGCACCTTGAGGAGCGTGCATGTTGTGTTTGTGCATGCAGATTCTGACGTTATGAAGAGGAAACACGGAGCCGCTGCAGCGGCTGCTCGCTGCAGAGGCTGCTGCTGTCAGAGCGAGTAACGGCGGCGCTGTCAGTCTAACCTTCACTCTGACGAGCCCCCGGTGGATTTAAATGTCGGCTTCTCCTGAGGAGCGTCTGTAAGAGGACGTGACGTCACGCTGCAGCTCGTCTTCAGCGTGAGGCTGAAAATGCAGGTTTTCATGTTTTAACAGGTTTTGATGACAGATTGAAGCTCCAGGATAAACTGATCAGCTGTGATCCATCAGATCTCTGTCCACCACACCTCAGCCTGACTGCAGCTGCTCGTCAGACTGAATCACCTGTGTGCTGATTTCTGATTGGACGGTTACTGGATACAGCTAGAAATACTGGCGAATGGCAGCATGACCTCGACCACAGCAGCTCACGCCGGTCGATCTGATCTCACTGCAGACGTACTGGCACAGACGGTCTGTCAGCTGATCTTTGCTTTACAGAGAAGCCAAAATCATGTTTGAAACTAATTTAAGGGACGCTGATGTAAAAAATGTGAATCAGCTAATAAACTGTCTGATGTTGTGGCTGTTTGATTATTTAATTTCTTAAATGCACAAACTTTGTCTTCTGTGTCTCGACGGTAGTTTCATGACTGATGAGGCAGTAACATGCCAACAAACACAGCAGCTACAGGACAGCTAGCTAGAAAATGAATGTGTGCGTGCATGCGTGTGTGCGTGCGTGCGTGCGTGCGTGCGTGCGTGCGTGCGTGCGTGCGTGCGTGCGTGCGTGCGTGCGTGCGTGCGTGTCCGTCTCCACCCACCTTCAGGTCCCTCTGCCTGGCGTGCTCCATGTCCTGCATGGAGCAGCAGTGCACCTCCTGCAGACGCTGCTGTCTCCTCTGGTGCTCCGTCTGCAGCTCGTCCAGCTGCATCCTCAGGTGCTCCCTCTCCTGGCTGAACTGGTGCTGCAGCTGCTGCAGCGACGACTGCGACTGCGACAGCTGCATCTCCAGACTCTGCTTCAGCAGGGAGATCTGGAGAGGAACAGACAGAATGGTGAGCGTCACGTTGGACGGATGAAGACGGCGCTGCAGCTGCACCTTTGCATGCAAACAGTCATGAGAGGGAAAAGCCTGGACGAGTGTGAGGACGCTCAGGTCGTCTCCAGGCAGCAGCAGCTTCACGATATTTGTCCTTGTTGAAGCCTCGAGCAGGAAACTTTCTCTCTTTTTGGAAACAAACTTTGCAGTTCATAATAAAATCTGGCTGCTGCTGCAGCGAACGCAGCTCGAGGATTCATCGTTGGGAGGAAGCAGCATGAGTCACCAAATTAGTCTGTCTAGACAACTTAAGACAGAGAAGATTTGGGAAAGTGTTGAGATAAAGAAGTACAACCTCGTACAAACTGCTGTGTTGAACTGTGGGCAGAAAGGTTGAGAAGAAGCTCAACAGGAAACTTTGGAACATGGAGGACGACATTTAGCATTCAGGCCGCCGATGGTGAGCTTCTGGAAGGTCGACCAGGTGGAGATCACACGTGGGCTGAAGATAACCTGGTCTGCTTCAGCAGCTGCTGGCGCCCCCAAACTGACAGGAAGAAAACTGAACACAGGCGAGCCGACTCGTTTATTAACGCTCAGTCGGACTAAAGTCGATGAGGTCGTCACCGTTATGAGATCACGATGAGTCTCAGTGAACCAAACGAGAGGCCGCTGCAGCTCAGCTCGATCGCTGCGTCCAAAATTTGGAAACGATACGATGACTCAGACATGAGTCATACTGTGACATAAGCGTGTGCTGCATTCTGACCCCATTATGACCAGTTTCACTTGCTGGAACAACTGGGTTTGACTGACGAGGACATGTCAGTGCTGTGTGAGGACACATTCACTCGTCCTGCAGACGTGGAGCCACGTTAGCGTTCCTTCAGAGCGTGTCTCTGTCCACCGAGTGGATCGAAGTCTAACATTCGCTCTGCTGTTGGCTCACGTTTGGTCACCTGAGGGAAACATCTGGCTGCAGCTGGCGGCGCAGGTGGAGGTCTCACGGGGGCGGGGCGAGCTCTGAGCGGAGGCAGCCGCTCTTATCGGCGTCCTCGTCCTGTCTCTCTTTATTGATTCTTTTAAAAGTGGTGTAATCAAAGAGGCTTCTGGTACTTTGTGTTCGGGGATCTGCAGCTCGAGCTGAAGATTAAAACCGTCTCTAACCAGTAAATGAAGGAGCCTGAGCTTAAAGCCTCTGCATCCAGAACTACTGATCACCTGCTGTTCTTCTTGGACGTTGCTCATTATTTCTCCTGTTAATGTAAGAATCTGTAACATCAAAGAGATTTTATTCTGTGCATGTAGACGCAGTCCTACCTGCTCCAGCAGGTCCTCCACCTTCCTCTGCCAGCTCTCGCGGGCGCTGCCCAGCTCCTGCTCTTTGCTCTGTGCCAGCTGAGCCAGTGCTGAGGCCTTGTCCTCCTCGTGCTCCTCTCGCAGCTCCTCACGCAGCTTCTTGCACTCCTGCCTGCAGCACAGAACACACATATCTGTCTTTGAGTTTCAGGCACGTCGAGACATCGCCGTCATCCACTCGAACCATAAGTAGAATAAATAATAAACAAAGAGTCGACTGCAGGAGCATGAATTACAGGAAAGTTTATGACAGACTCACACTTCATTGAGGTGTGTTTTTGGAGCTCCAATAAATCCATAAAATCACCAAATAAAATCACTTCAATCTGAATGAATCAGCTGTTTCTGGTCACACATGATGTCTGATCAGTCATGTTTCATGTGGCGTTCGCTCTCCTCTGAGCTGCTAAATGTTCCTCTACGTTCACAAGCGCTCCGCCCTGCTGAGCAGGAAGTGTGCAGGAAGTTTTTTGGTAAATTAGCTTAGAAACCCGAAAGCGATGTGAGTCCGGTGATAGTTTGGGAGTCTGTTATTAATCTAAAAGTATTTGTTAGTGGAGTTTTCACTTCCAATCGATCTGAACTTGAGATGCCGTCCGTCCTCGGCTGAGCTAATTCCACGCTCCATCGTTTTCAGCCATGTTGACCTGAAGTGAAACCACTGGCGCTCCTGAAGATTGGCTGAGAAACCTAAAAGGCTGCATTGGAAAAAGAAGTAAATAAGATTCATTCCCTGCGAGCTAACCTCCCAAAACCTGTCGGCACCTTTTGCACTCCTGCTGTTGTTCCTTGTTTTTGTTGACATGACTTTATTAAGGCTCACAGGCACAACAACAATAACCACCGAAGAAGAGCCTCAAACAAACAAACACAACTTTACAACAACGCTAAAGGAGCTTCAGAGACCATCGGGCCTGAACACTGCTGCTAAAAGCTCTGTGTGTGTGAGCGTGTGTGTGTGTGTGTGTGTGTGTGCGTGTGTGTGTGTGCGTGTGTGTGTGTGTGCACGCTGCCAATACACTCCCTGTGTGGGAGCTGAAATGGCAGCTGTTAAATGAAGAATCGAGGCAAACACATTTTTTTGTCACTTGGAGAGCCAGAAAGTGTCAGACTGAAGGCGGGTTTTCACTCTCACACACACACACACACACACACACACACACACACACACACACACACACACACACACACACACACACACACACACACACACACACACACACACACACACACACACACACACACACACACACACACACACACACACACACACACACACACGCAGGCCTTGGGCTTCAAAGGGCTCTGGTCTTCTTAGTTAGCGCTGTTCTTTCGTATCTGCCGGGCAGGCAGGCAGAGAGCTGAGGGCAGGTGGAGGTAAAGGAGAGGAGCAGGGGATGAACGGAGGCTTGAGAGCACCGTCAGAGGTGGAAGAAGATCCTGATAAAATGAGGGATGATTGGCTGGATTCACAGGTCTGTGTGAGGAGGTACGAGGGAAACACGTGCTCAACGAAGGTGTGTGCGTTCATGCATGTTACTCTAATTGTGTGTTTGCCTCAGATACGAGCTTCATATCGTCAGCTTCATCACGCTGAAGGAGGACTCAGATCGTTTATTTAAGGAGCAAAACCAGAGCAGAAATACTGTGTTACAAGTAAAACCTGCACTGAGGAGCATCAGCATCAAATGTACTTTAAGTACCAAAGGTAAAAGTACTCGCTCAACGCTTCTCTCCTTTAAACTAATCTGACCTCCTCTTCCTCTGCAGAAGCTGCAGTCGGACATTCAGTCCCTTCACTTCCTCGTTCTTCCTCCTTCACTGAATATTTCCGTGCTTTTGAATATTTTTGAATATGAAAGTTTTCACTTTAAAAACACATTGAGAGCTCCTTATTATCTCCACTTTCAGATGTTACTGACAGCAGCTACGGCGGTATCATGTGAATTCATGAGGACTTTATGCATCGAGCCTTCCTGTTCATCTGAGGTCAAACTAACTCTGCTCTAACAAAGTTTTCACAAACCTGCTGAACACAGTGAGGCTGATTCAACATCAGCTGTCCGTCAATGTCCAACGAGACGTGCAGAGATCAAACTCATGCTCCCAAACGTAAACACACCTGTGCCTGAAACGCTCAACACAAAGTGTGAGAAGCTACAGCTACGCTAACGAGCTCACAATCACAATGCTAACGTGCTAATGCTTAGCAGGTGATGTTTATCATGTTCTTAGTTTAGCATTGCTTGCTAACACTTGCTAACTAGCACCAAGTCGAGGTGAGGCTGATGGGACAGTTAGGAGTTTTCCAGGTGTTTGATCATAAACTGACGGTTTAATGATGCCGATCAGCCTCATGGTGGCGCTAGAGGACCACGAATCTGGCAAATACTGAGATATTTCACTGGACAGGAGGAAACCTGTGGGAGACACTAATGGAAAGCTTCGTCCTCTGGGGACCATGAATGTCTGCACAAGCGATCCTTCAAATGATTGTTGGGATATTTCCGTTTGGACTGAAGCGGTGGAGCGACCATCATTATAATCCGTGATAATCTGGAGATCCGTCCTTCTCGTCTCTGCTCAGTCTCTGACCAGCTCGGCACGGCGGCCCTCCGGCCTGCTGAACCGCCTCTGTTCATTTGCTAATCCTGAGCTCCCTCCATGATTATGCTATCACAGAGAAACCGTCTGTTTCCGCTGTGAAACGGGGATTAAAGACGGCCTCCTTCCCTCCGGCAGCTCGCTAACCACGGCGCACTCACCCCAACGCCAAATGAAAAGACGTCCTCCAGAGAATAAAGAGCTCTGAGCAGAGACAGACAAAGGGAGGTGAGTGAAAGGTAATGAAGAGGAGACTGAGAGGAGTGACGGACACACAGGAGCTGGTGTGACGCCGCCTCCGCCGCCGCCTTACAGTTCTTGACAGAAGTCTCTCCTTCCACCTCCATGTCAGGATCCGGATCAGACTGAGGCTCTGACTCGCTGATCTGTGACGGCATCAAACACGCGGCTTGCACACAAAAGGATCCAATTTGATGACACAGGTGTTAACGCCATTAAAGCCTCCGAGCGTCCAGAGGAGCACGAAGGAAGCGAAGGATGAGAGTGAAGCAGCACGAGAAGTGAAGTGGAGTCATGACGTGATATTCAGAGAAAGCCTAAAAATACCAAACAATAACAGAGTGACCTTTACGAAGAGCTGGAGCTCGAACAGATGAAACAAACCGAGGCTGAGGACGAGCAGCCGCCTGAGACACGAAGACATCAGCAGGCAGAAATCTGCAGAGCTGAAGAGGAACGAGAGCAGAGATGCAGCACAGACACAGCGGCCTGTCTTCTTCTTCTACTGCTTTAAAACAGCGTCTCCTCAACCGTCCTTCAGTTAGAGCGCTGTGATCAACATGTGCTGTGATCTGTCAACTAATGCCTCACGTGCACCGTGTGAGACGACTGGGACTGGTGTTCAACAGCTGTGGACGGACCCAGTGTTTCTCTGGTATCACCACGGTCGAGCCGACGCTGAAAGGCCGAGCCGAGCCGAGCCGAGCCGAGCCGAGCCGAGCCGAGCCAGGCTGGGCCGGGCCGTGGAAACGAGGCTCCTAACGATCTCAGAGTCCTTCTGGCATGTCTGTCCTGGACTACTTCCTGTTACTTATCGCCTGACATTTACGCTGATGCTCGTATACTTATGACAAATGATCGCTCTGGCTTCAGACTGCAGAGGGAAAAGGCCTCAGCAGACTCTTCAAACATTAGACAGATTAAAAAGGACTGAATGTCCGACAGTTAACGTGAGTTTCATCCATTTAAAACCACTTAAGGGTCAAACTGCTCAGATATAAACAGACACTCAGCTCCACCTCTATCAGCACTCATCAGTTTGGAGTTATTGATCCAGGGTTTGACATCATGGACTCCAGAGCTGATCAGACACTGGACCGGGGTCCCTTCAGGTCTGTTCACTCCAGAGTCGGCCTGTTTCTAATGCTGATTACCTTCATTGTTTTAACCTCCATAGTAAAGCTCAGGTCTAAGCAGAGCTGAAGAACAGAGGAGCTTTAAAATCTAATCTAACCTGCTGCTCCTTTTCCTTTGACGCCGTCTCTGAGTGCACCGTATGAAGCGTTTGGACTCGAGGAGACGGCCTCTCTTCATCTCTGCTGTGACATTCAGGTGAAGTTTCCAGCTGTCAGACGTGCTCGACAGATGTGGTTAACCTGCAGAGCGTCTGCAAACAGCTGCTGCGTTCAGGGGCGACCTTCGCCGTGTGCAGCCATTGTCCCGCGATCCGTCCATGTCAGCGTCTGAGTCCCCGCGGTGCTCGCAGCATTAGAAAATAGCTTTAAACAGCGAATTCTCTGTGCAGAAGCAGTGTCCCAGTTCCTCGGGATAATCCACAGACCTCGCTGTGGACGACTTTCAGCTGAAAAAACAGTCCTTATGAAAACAGTTGACAATGAGTTCTGGGGATTATCCGCGGTAACTGGGACACTGTTTCTGGGAATAAAAAACACGTTTCTGTTTTCTAATTTGGACCAAACCGACCCCGGTGCAGTTTTTAGGCCATTTAGTGTGAGATGCTCGTCCACTTAAAGCTTCACGCCTCTTCTTCATGGTTATTAAAAAGTGCTCTGGTTCACCGTCTGAAGCTGCAGAGGACTGAGGCCACGACGGTAAATGGAAAAGTCAATCAAACCATCTGATCAGAGGACGTGGAAAACGACAGAACCAGAAGCTTTCTGCGGATTCAACCATTAAGACACTTTCTAATGCTGAGATAAAGTCTAATAGAGTCACTCAGAGGCTTCACTGTGACAAAAAACATCAGTTCACGGCTGAAAACAGTCCACATTCAACAACACGTCAAAGGTCTGCGGACGTCAACGCCACTTTCAGCTGCAGGCTTTCACACTGGAGCCCTCCAAGGAAAACGCTCTGTCACGGTCAGCGCGCGTGTGTGTGTGTGTGTGTGTGTGTGTGTGTGTGTGCGTTTTCTAGTGAGTGAGGGAAACAAAAACAGGAAAACAAAGACTTCTATTTCCCATCCGACCTTGATTTCACGCTCTCACACACACACACACACACACACACACACACACACACACACACACACACACACACACACACACACACACACACACCTGAGTGTTTCAGTCCATTTGAGCTCCAGCTCCAGAGCCATCTTGTCCATCTTGTGTTTTTCTTCTTCTTTGGTGGTGAGAAGTTTGGCTTCATGCTGACGCTTCTGGGTCTCCAACTCTCCCTGTGAGACAGACAGACAGACAGAGACACAGACAGACAGAGACACAGACAGACAGACAGACAGTCAGTCAGTCTAAATGCTGCTCAGAGGTTTTTCCGTCCTGACATGAATCAGTTCTTCGGGCGACTCTGGAAACTTCCTGGATGTTTTGTGGCGTGAACGAAGGTTAAAGGGACGCCGCTGACAGCCAACACAGCACGCTGGGGACTGACGTCAACCCAAACACAGCAGAGACATCATGGACACCCCTTAAAGGCCCGTTCTGTCTACAATGTGGGACTGAAATGACTCAATCATTTTAAACACATCTTATGTCTTCATATTGACGAGTGTCCTCTGAGGACACGTGTTTGACCTGCAGTGCAGTCAGCAGGTTGCTGGTCTCTCTCAGTCGGGCCCTGGTGGCGTCCAGCTCCTCCAGCAGCTTGTCCTGCGCCTCCTTCAGAGTGGAGATCTGTCCCTCAGCTGTTCCGATGTCCTGCTCCCCCTGCTGCACCTCCTGCTGCAGCCGAGTCACCTGTGGGGGGGGCGGGGGGGCAGACGGTCAGACAAAGGCTGAACCTCTCCTCTGTTATACTTCAGGCTGCAGCTGAAAAAAAAACCTTGAGACCACATCAGCGTTTTCTGCTCAGCGAGGTGGAATTTCCATCAAAAATGCATCCCATAACCATTTCAGCTGGTTTTAAAATGAGCCCGGCTCACACGCTTTCTGCCAACATGGCAACATAGTTCTGAACAGCATCAGAGGTAATTTACCTCAACGTTAAAAGCAAAGTTTAACTTTGTGTGCATGGAGTGTAGAGACAGCGATGGTGTGAAGACCATCAGTGTGGACGAAGCATCACAAAGCTGAAGAAACAGCATCATGACTCCGCGTCAGCTGAACAGCCGGCTTCACTCTTTGTCTACATCAATGATTTCCTCGAACTCTGACAAACATGTCTCATTAAAGCTGGCTTTACAGGATAACTGTTTAAGCTCGACCTGCACTCTATTTTTCTTTATTTTTTAAGACAGATGGGAGCCGCTGACCCTCAGCTCATCGTTCAGCTGGTTTAATGTTTCCTCGTCTTTCAAATGGTAAAATATTAACATCGCATCATTAAAGACTCCACTTCCTGAAACTTTTAGAGGTGACACAAACAAGTGAGTGAGAACTTCATCACAAAGAAAACCACAGAACAGCCTCGCCGTTCGATCGCGTCACGTGACCTTCCTACCTCCTCGTTGGCCGCGGTGAGTTTGGAGGTCAGCTCCTCCCTCAGCTCGTCCAGCTGCTGCTTCAGGAGCGTCTTCTGCTCCTCCAGCGAGAGGCGCTCCCTCTCGAACTGCTGCTCCAGCTCCTGGAAACCGACCACAAACACAAATGAGTCAAAAGCCAGCCAACGCGTCAACACGGGACGTCAACGTGGGACGTCAACGTGGGACATAAACATGGGATGTCAGAGAAGCTGATGTTGCATCAAAGCATCATTTTTCCTTGAATCCTGTTGAAGCCAAAGAAGACGTGCAGGCACAGCAGTACTGTGAGCTAAATGCTAATGTCAGCACGCTAGCTAGCTCACAATGACAATGCTAACATGCTGATATTGTGCAGATAAGGTCAACCATGCTAACACTTGCTAACACACGCACACACAGACGTGCTGCTAACACGGCTAACGACAGGAAGTGGACGTCGGCTTTGTGTATCACGTCCTTCATGCGTGCAGTGTTTCCTGAGTCGTGCTGCAGATCCAGAACTCGCCTCCCTCTCTCCTCTTTGTTTAACATCACTCACTGCACACATTTCTAAAAATACTTCAGACAATTTCTTTGTCCTTGACGGAGAAGACGGTTCGAGCATTGTTAGCATAATAAAGCTTATCGCGCCTGCTGATGAATGGGGAACGATTTCTGTTACAGTGTGCGATGATTGCTGCTTTCCAAGGACAATTAGAGCTGAGCGAAGCTGCTGTGATGTCAAATTATTCATTACACAGGAGGAAGATGGAGTTTGTGAGGCTGTAAAAACATCCTGTGACGCAGCTCCATAACACCAACGGGCCTTCACACACATTCATCTGAATGTAGGAGACAATCAGAGTAATTCACGCGTCCTCGTCACGACATCTCGTCACAGTGGAGGAGGATGATAACTGTGAGAGCTGATTAACATGTTACTGACATGCTTCAAATCCTCCAAATGATCCCGTTTACAAACGACGACGCTCGTCAGGCGCTGCAGTTTGTGTGTGAAAGTACTGAAATGGACCTTTAATGATGACATAAACCAAGCTTTTCATGTTACATTCGGGGGCCGCGCACAATGTTTCAGAGGGCCTCCAAAGGTCCACGAGCCGCTCTTTAGGAAGCCCTGCTTCATGATAACATGTTAAGGCAACAACATTAACACTGATTTGGAGTTCCAGCCACCAGACGACAGGAAGTCCAGTGTTTCCTCTCCTTTTAGCTCTGCCTCCTTGCTGCTAAATGCTAGCTGCTAACTTTGGTGTTTTTTGGAAAAACAGCTGCTTCCCGTTGCTGGAAATGTGAATGAAAGCGGCGAAAGTCACCAATAAAACCACAACGATGAGCTGAAAGAGCTCACTCTGTCTGTAGTACCACACACGCTCATTTCAGCCATCGTTATATTTCAATGAAAAGCTGCTCGGTTAGCTAACGACTGCGCTGATGCTAACGTGTAATATTGAGCTTTAAACCTTCATTTGATTGGGTTCTGCTGGTGAACAGGTGAGTCTGTCCGCAGACGTCCCTCGACATAAAAAGATCATTACGGAGCATCAATTCACCCAAATCCCAACCACGAAATCCATCAATGAAAAAATGAATCAATGCGTGAAAAAGTGACTTTGTGAGTTGACTTCCATCAGACTGATGAGGATCGAAGACGTGACAGAAGAAATCCTCCGGTCACTGTTCGATCCAGAAACAAGGTCAGATGAGGAGGAATCTAATGCGCCATCAGGATTCCTGTCAGTCCTCGCCGCTCGATGCGGGAGGCGAGCGCGGCGCCGCAGACCTGTTCATTCACATTCAAAGCTCTCCTCCTCACAGACACCTCTCATTATAATTTAAAGTGATG
Source organism: Chaetodon trifascialis (assembly GCF_039877785.1). Lineage (NCBI taxonomy): Eukaryota > Metazoa > Chordata > Actinopteri > Chaetodontiformes > Chaetodontidae > Chaetodon > Chaetodon trifascialis. The sequence continues at coordinate 23,239,895 of NC_092074.1, forward strand.
AAAGAAGAGGTGGTGGAGAGAAGATGATTAACTAGACGTGATGAAACTCGGATCAGACAAAAGAATCCGGTGATGAAGAGCGGAGGGACGAAGAGGCGTCTCGTCTTGCCTCGTCTGCCCTCTCGTTCTGCAGAAAAGCCGCCAAAGTGGAGCGGCGGCAGCCAGCCAGCGAGCAGCCAATGACTGCAGCTTTCTCCCCGCCGCGCTCGCTCCGGCCACCGGCAGCATAATCAGGCACAGGAGCGAACAAAGGCGAGTTACTGAGCACATCAGGACACAGCGGGAGGAAACACGAGCGTGGAAACCACACAGGCCCGGAGAGGAAGGCTGCGTATGGAAGGCATCGCTAATAAGTACGGAAACGCAGAGCGCCCGCTCTTAATGCAGCTGTCACATCCGATCAGCTCGACTCTGCAATATCGTTTAAAACATCCTCGTTATGCAACTTTCATGCAAGAGAATACTTGATGGCTCGCCGTCACGTGGCCGTGCAGCTGGAAGAAAGGAGTCCGTGGAGATCCGCCGTCATCGCCAGGCTATTCCAGACGCTCACATCAGCGGCGTGGAGCAGCTACTCGAGCTCATTAAACGAGTCTCAGGGCCCAGTTTGGAAGCGGGGGGGAGATTCACCGTCTCATGTCAGACGCAGGAGACGTCACGATGCCGGAGTTTGGTTATCTGGTACCTTCAGCACTGAGCACAAGAGGGACCACGTTTCCGGTCTGTGAGGAGCTGAAGAGTGGAAGCCAAGAGGCCGACCGCTGATCCCACTTCAGCTCACATTAATATCTGCAAGAGACTCTTTTCTTTGGAGGTTCTGTCTCCCTTTGGACTGAAGGACCGTGGACGCTGTGCTTCACATGACTCACCTGTTCAGACCAGCTGAGCTGTTTCATCTTTAAAGACTTTGCATGGACATGAACAGGAGTTTTCTACCTGAACAGACAAAGAACTTCATCATTTTACCTTTAATTCACCCACAGTTTTTATTAATCACATTATATTCACGACTAAATCAGTTCATGTCCATCTAAATAAAACCTAAATACCCACAGAGTCTGTACTTGATGTATATTTGAGCGTTTATTGAGTGTGAAACACGCTTCTCTTCTGGTTTCTCACTCCAGAGACGGCCTCGTCTCTTTGTGAAATTTGGATTTCTAGGCTGCCTGGTTCAAGCTGAAGAAACCAGGCTGAGATGCTGAAGATCACAGGAAGGCTAATAACACCAATCAGCCGCGTTCTTTGAAGTACCTTCAAGAGAAACTCACATCCAACTCACAGGAAGCGCTTCGGCTGATAGGAGGAGAAATCTCTGCGCCTCAGAAACAGAGTGTTCGTCCCAAGAGCTAAAAAAGGTCACGGAGTAAAAATATATTCCATAGAATATGCAGCAGACAAGCTGCGTAAAAGCGCCACGCCCTGCGCTAAGTAAGCAGCAGTGAAATATTAATGCTGTGACTTTTAGAAGCACACGTGGACGCACACACACACACAGGTTGGCAGCCGGGATCTCATCCATCAGCCAACGCTCACATCCATCTCTTCCTCCATCACATCATTTTGTCCTAATTCTGATGACTTTACTCACTTTAGACCCTGCGCTCTCAGTTTTATGTGCGCTAAATGTCAGCGGCGTCCAGCACGACCATGAATTTAAAGCGAAGGGCCTGAACCCGTTTAAATGTCAGCGCTCCACACCTTCACCGCCTGATTTATCTCAGCCACAGAGCAGCTTAATATAATTAGTCCCATCGTCATCCTGCATTTGTTCATCCTAAAATCATCATTTTAAGTGGCAGCTGTTCAGTAAAAATAAAAGCTACATTTCTCCAAAACTTGTGAAACTTTTCACATTTCTACGATCTGAACCACGTTCTTCTTCGGTGGTGTCGCCTGCTCCAGCAGTGGTGTGCTTCAGAGTGCGAACAGACTGAGCAGCAGCTTCAGCATCGGCCATAAACAGCAGCTACACCTGTGCAGTGACCACACCTGGCTCCAGGCTCCAGGCTCCAGGCTCCAGGCTCCAGGCTCCAGGCTCCAGGCTCCAGGCTCCAGGCTCCAGGCTCATCTGCATCTTTCTTCCCTGATCTATTCTGTCATCACATAACTCCTCCAGGTTCCTTGCATTTCACCCTGCGCAGCTTACGTGAGCTCGGAGGTGTCCTGGATGACGTTTGTAGGTGATAAATAGAAATGTGCTCCCACGTCAGGAGGCTGCGTTTCCTTTGAGTTCACCAGCTTAGTCACTGTTCTGCAGCGTGTCTGCAGCCATCTGAGCTCCTAAGCCTGCATGTCAATCCCAAACATGATCTCACAGCACACACGCGTGTGATCGTGCTGACGATCATGTCTCTGTCCTCGTCTTTGGGCCTGACATCACTGACTCGTCTGTCCTGCAGTGAAGGTCTGATCACTGCTGGAAACAGCAAACGTGTCAGAGCTGCAGATATTACTGCTCTTTCTGCAGTAAAGGTGGGAAAGATGAACTTAAAGCCCTGATGGATTTAACGAGCTGGAAGGCAAATGAGCTGCGTCTCTTGGTTCCATACGGTGTCCTCTGTAAACGTTGCCATAACCTCAGGATCCTTTTAGGCGTAATAGATCCTGTCAGCGCGGCCATTAAACCCAAGCAGCCCTGAAAAATGTCAACTTTCTCTGCTCTAAACAAAGTGGAAACCATCAGTCTCAGGGAGGGGACGCCATCAGTCTCAGGGAGGGGACGCCATCAGTCTCAGGGAGGGGACGCCATCAGTCTCAGGGAGGGGACGCCATCAGTCTCAGGGAGGGGACGCCATCAGTCTCAGGGAGGGGACGCCATCAGTCTCTTGGTCTGTCTGGAACTTGTCTCCCCTCCTGGTTTAGTGGACAGTCAAACACAGTTCAAACTCCTGTTCTGGTTGGCGATCTTGATTGGCTGAGTCGTGTTCGAAGCCGCTGTGCATCACTGCGTCTGCGTCTGCGTGTTGCTGCTGTGCTGCTGTGCTGCTCGGCATCCATTCCTCTGCATGTCGCTCCACTGCCGGGCAGAGTGAACGTCCCTCAGCTGCTCACCGTGCAGCTTCTTGCGGCAGGTTGTTTCATTTCAGCAGGTATAATTTCCTGTTTGGCTCATATTCGTTAAAAGAACCTCAGTTATTCTTCACCAGAGAGAAACACGACTGTCAGTCTTCAGTTTCCTTGAATATCAGCTTTTACAGTCAAGGCTATGAGCTGAAAACGTTTACAGACGGGAGGAAAAGGAATCTGAGCTGCTTCAGGTGAACCTTAACACGAGGACGTCACCTGTGTTTCAATGCCAAACTCAGCACGTCCTTCCATAGTTTTATTCACACAGAGACAGAAAAGCTTCCCGAACCATATTTAGACTCTATAAATGTGCAGCTCGCAGCTTCTGTGCCGCTCATTTAACAACAATGTGGAGGCAGTTCAGAGGTCAGAGAGGCAGCCAATGAAATCCCTCATCCAGCTCCAGTCTCCTCTATAACAGCTTCATGAGCAGCCACAGAGGACAGCTACAGGAGGTCTGTTTGGGACGCGCCGTATGAATAATCAGGCACTGGTCCGATACTGCGCTCATGTACTCGTAAATGTAATCGTAAAAGTACTCCGACACCACTTTACAGCAGCGTTAACCTGTGGTCAGTGAGGCAGGTGGGAGGAGGAGGAGGAGTCAGCGGTTAGGAGGTATTCTGAGATGATGACAAACGGAGCAGCCTCTGCTCTGTCAGAGGAACCAGCACGATAGGCTGTCTGCAGTCACGTGACGTTAGAGTCAGATGGAGGGCAGGAAGTGAAAACCGGACAGTGAAGGAAGCGGGAAACACCAACTGCAACAAACGCTGGAGAAGCGAGAGAAAAGGTCCAGAGGTGGTAAACCAGCAGAGGCTCTGACGCACAGCTCTGCTCCTGATGAGGAAGACGAAGGAAGTCAGCGTCTCCTCGGTGGAGGAGGCGCGAGGTTCCAGCCGCCGCATCGCAGACACCGTGTCACCAAACAGCATCTGCAGCTGCAGCAGCAGCAGCAGCAGCAGCAGCAGCAGCAGCAGCAGCAGCAGCAGCGGCAGCTCTGAGAACTGTAATGGTGCTGTTAAACACTCATCCCGACTCCAAACGCTGTCACTCAGCGTCACCTCATTCATAAACAAGCTCAGTGGAACATCAACAGACTGAAGAGGTGTGACAGGACAAATCTTTGGCCGGGACCAGGTCCAGGACTCAGAGAGCTGACAGCTGCTGTTCTGACTCATTTTTGTGCATCACACTGTTTTCATATCATCTTATGTTGGTTCGTAGTATCAGCTCCTCTTAACAACTTGCAGCTTGCAGTGGGCGAGCGTTGGACCCTGAGCAAAGGCAACCGTGGAAATTGTGAATTATGAAGGTGTTTGTCAACGTGTTACTACTTGAAGAAAGGATTCAGATCAGCGATGTGAAGCTTTCAGCTGCTTGTTGTGGCTTCACGGGCTGAAAAGCTGGTTCAGTCTCGCTCTTATCAACCCCGAGAACAAAGTTAGCAACTAGCTTCTGAACACAGCAGAGCATTCAACAACAAGGAGGAGCGGAGACCCAAACCAGAGCTGAAAGTCGAGTGAATACTGGGTTTAACTTCACTGAGCCTCACCAAACACCACTCTAAATTATGCTAACGATGCTCATTGTTTGCTGGATGCTACACGCTAACACGTTCACAACAGTCACTATAAAAGCTGATAATAAGTTAACGTCAATAACAAAATAAAAGCACCGATAACAGAACGTTCAGGCTCTCCTTCACGTCAAACCTCTGATGAAACGCACTGTAAGTAAATACACACTAATGACTTTGTATGGTGGTTTGTTACAGTCACACGTTTCATGATCTGATGCACGTTTTTAAGCTCTGAAGTAACTTTGACTGACTGTAACAATCAGATAGATGTGTAATATTAAAGATGCACAATATCAACGAGCACTGTCAGCTCAAACCTTCCCTCAATCCTCATCAAAGCAGGAACGACACACCTTCATGACAGAGCGTGTGTGTGCGTGCATGTGTGTGTGTGTGTGTGTGTGTGTGTGTGTGTGTGTGTGTGTGTGTGTGTGCGTGTGTGTGTGTGTGCGTGCGTGCGTGTGCGTGCACTCACGGACAGCAGGCGGTTCTTGTCCTTCTCGGCGTTGTTCAGGGCGTTCTCCAGGGTCACTCTGTGCTTCTTGGTGACCTCCTCCAGAGCTCGAGCCTGGCTCTCCTTCATCTGGCTGACCTCCTCCTCAGACCGGGCTCGCACGCCGCTCATGTCCTTCTCGTGGGCCGCCTTCTCCTCACGCAGGGTCTGACAAAGACGGGAGGAAAGCATGCATGCACGCACACGCACACACACACACACACACACACACACACACACACACACACACACACACACACACACACACACACACACACACTGTAAATATGCTCAGAGGTGGTGCAGACAGCCAGAGAGAGGCGGGAGCTCGGCTGACATTCGCACCATATGTTCTATTATTCTGCCATATTGCCAGTGTTTACTCAGTGACAGCCGAGGAATCAGCGCTGCGTTCTGTCTGTCTGCGTCTCAAATCTCCTGCCACGACGCCTCTCTGCCTCCATCTTTCTCTCCACTTCACATTCGGGTTTGTTACATCAAGCTGAAAAGTAGCAGACTCCTCGTGGGGTTATTGATAATGCGGTTACAAACAATACTCTGCTTGGATTTTCTGCATTGGACCCTGTCCTGGTTAAGACATGCGGGACGTGATGATATGACTGACGTGGACCTGGATAGCAGCAGGTTTTTTGAATGAATGACAGAGGGAGGCTGCAGGGAATGAGACCATTAGTGGAATATTCATGTTCATTTGGCGTCTTCATCCAGTAGGAATGCTGTCGTGTGTGACGTGAGCTGGCGTTTGTCTTCATCATCAGTGAGCAGATGATGATGATAACGGCTGCACTTGACACTCGTCTTTAAATCAGTGCGTCTTTGATTCGACAGACAGAAACAAAAGCTGACTTCCTGCTTCTAGCTGACAACCGCTGCTAACAGCTGCAGCTAGCTGGCTAATTAATGCTAGCTCTGTGAGCTTCTGGCAGAACCACAAACGTTTTATTCTGCTGCCGCGTAGATCTGAAGCTGAAGGGATGACGGAGGAAAGAGGTGAATGCAGGAATAGATGAGGTGGTTTGAGCTCCACATTGTGTAACAGACAGACGAGACGAACGTCCTCTGCGGCGAGCAGCAGACTGTCATTGGACCTGTGGTACCGCCTGAATCGACGCTCAGGTCGCAGGAAACACACTTTCATGAGGAACTGAAAAAAAAGCCTGTTTACTTTGGGTTTAATCAGCTGAGCAGCTGTTTCTTCGCTGCATGGACATTTAACAAAATTTTAATTAGCCAAAATTTGCCAAAAAGGCCACATGGGAACAGTAATATCCACTGCTCGAGCTGGCACGAGGCTCAGCAAAAACCCTGAAGGAAAGATTATCTGATTACTAATGAGACGAGATTCAACACCAGATTTCTTTTGTCCAAATTTCTCTGTTTAACAAAACAAAAGATCTGTTCTGAATGAAGCTCTTTGCTTTGAGGCTTCAGACTCGCGTGACGTCAGTCCGCTCACGTCACCTGAAACGCTCCTCCTCTCTTTCACAATATCACCACGTTTCCTTTTTAAATTCAACGATTTCTCGTGAAAAAGCGCGTTCACCGGCAGCGACGCGTTACTGTGGTTAATCCATTTCAGCGGTTCAGCTCTGCGGCGCGGCGCCGACAGGAAGGAGCCGCTGAGCTTCGAGGCCCTCGATTATCCCGAGGAAGACGTCGAGATTCGCAGCAGCTCCTCAGCGGGAGGACTCTCCCGGCTCCCAGAGGATTACACCGCACAAATGTCAGAGATAAAGCGGAGGGAAAACACACATGAAGCAGCAACACTTGACATTTACCGTCGGCTGTGGTCGGCCTGCCGACGACACCGCTCCTTAAATCATCTGACCTTTGAGCGGCTCGCTTCGTAAAGGGAGGAGCGGCTCGCGTCCTGTTTCTTTCAAAGTTTGTAAATGCAGCGATCGACAGCTTTGACCCTTTCAACGGTTCGGTAATTACAGGCCCGTCTCTGCTCAGATGATTCATCTTCATCCTCGTCAGTAGAGAATATTCTGCAGAGAGAGGTAACGAAAAGGAGTCCTTCTGCTTTCTGTACAGACTCCATGAAATCCATCAATAATTCAGGTCAAACAGTCCTCCTCCATCTGTAAAGAGCGGCCGTGGGGAAAACATCGACCTCACAGAGGACGCGAGGGATTACTGTCGCCGGAAAGTCACACAAATGTCAGCGCTGCACGACTAAAATAAATAAGAAGAAGCAGAAATACCAAACTGGACTGAAGGAACGAAGCAGTTTTCTTCTCATTCTGGGGCAAATAAGCATTAGAAGCGCTTCACGGCCCCAACAAATTGTCTCTGACTTTCAGGCTTTTCTCTCCAAAAGGACGGATTCTGGGGATTACCAGCGAGTTTCAGGGAAAATGGGACTGATGACACAGAAGAAGAGAGACACAAACGTGCTGCTGGAAACAATAAGTCTGCACTTCTTAATGTGACGATTCAAAGAAGAAGGATCAACAATAACCAACTCTCCCAAACTGCAGACTTTCACTTCGAATTCAGGAACTTTTCTACA